>NW_026623053.1:14040184-14270184 GCF_023065955.2 Ursus arctos | reverse complement strand
GTATTTTTAAAAGGCTGGAAGAGCTGCATATAGTTATAGTCAATTTTATTTCCAAATACTTATCTTAAAATATTTCTCCCACATACTATTTATAGTAAACATATAATCAGAAGACACCCACACAATTAAAAAAAAAAAATCAAGCATAGCTCCTGACGTTAAAAAAATCAAGTTGTTTGTAAAAGCTCCATTCACAGTAAAGACGAAATAGATATTAGAAGAAAAATGACAATCTCCTTTTTCAGTTGTTGTAGAGAGAGAACTTTCTATGTAGATTAAAGTCGGTGGCTTTTACATTGATTTCCACAGTGGTAGATGTTTCATTAAAACCAGAACTGCCTTAGAAGATTTAGGCAAATTTGGTAAGTTATTCTAATTACTTTCTTCTCTCTGATTGAGTAAATATAGCTAATTCAGGAGGCAAAGCAACTAAGTAATCATTTATGAAAAAAGTAATTACCGTATTATTTATCTGGAATACAATAATGATTCAAGAAGAAAGATAACTCCTTCCCTCCACTGCATCCATTGGATTAGCCCTAATGCCACATTTTAAAAACAGATACCTCCTTATCACAGTTCTCTCTAGCTCTTAAATCCTTCCCTTTCTCCAGGGCAATGTTACTTATTGCCTTTTGTCTACTTCTACTTCAAGACACATCCACACCAATTTCAGACATTAGCAGATCACTGTAAAAGAGATGGTAATCATGTGATGCGATGGAGGTGGTAATCATTTCGCTATAAGTTTATCAAATCGACACACTGTACACCCCAAACTTATACAATGTTTTAGGTCCATATATCTAGTTCAATGTTTTAGGTCCATATATCTAGATCATATATCTAGTTCCTGGAGGAACTAGTATGTATGTAATGGGAATTGAGTATTTGTAGCTGTCCAGGCTATCGGAAATGCTGATGATTCCAAATGAGACAGTGAGGATATCTTCCTACTTAGTGTCTGCATATATGTGAAATTTACATAATAATTTTATCAAGCCTGGGAACATTTGTTAAAAGAGTTATCTCCAAATATGGGGAGGTGTCATTATGCAAATTGAAATAAACACACATGTAACCTCCTACATTAAAGTATTTCCTCATTGCTTATTATTATACTAAATAAGCCCAGTTAATACCATTTTGCTACTTAGAAATGAGTATTTTAAGCTAAAATATTAATAGCACCAATAATTTCTCTGTGCGAAAGCTCAAAAATTAACAACAGGTTCAATGTTTCATATGTAGTCCTGAGAAAATATACCATGTTTTGTTTTTAGTCCAAATTCCTTATGGTTAAAAGGTGATATGAAAAAACAAGTATATAAAGATAAAAATCCAAGCCACTAGGTATTATTCAATCACACACCCATATCCTGCCATTTTGGCCCACTTGCCAAATTCCATAGATACTAACATAAGAAAACAAGGGTTGTGTTTGAGGACTTGCTCTAAGATAAAGATGACTTTGTAAAACAGGATTCAAACTAGAATAGTTTAATAGTTTGAATGAAATAGTTTGAATAATTTATCCTCTATATTTGAAACAACTTAAAAATAGTTTAAAAGAATAACTGAATTCAACTGCCATAGAGGATTCCAATCATCTCATCAAGTATGGACTATTAATTATCATTAGTTGAACTTCAAGTTCCACATTAAATCTTATGAAAGGTTTCCAATAGCAAACTCTGAAGCAGAGCAGCCGAGAGGTTCTCTCAACACCTTAAAGTGAGTCATAAATAGAAGTGAGAATCAAAACTCGGTAATAAATTCCTATATTTCTGTTCGATAAATAACTGTGATGAACACTGGGTGTTATACACAACTGATGAATCATTGAACACTACATCAAAAACTAATGAGGTATGATATCTTGGCCAACTAAAAATAAAAAAAATTAAAATATATCCAGAATAAATAAATAAATGTCTTTAATCGACAACAAGAGCATGAGACCAGTTATTGGAATTTGAGATATGTTACTTTGTTTATTCAGCATGACTACTATTATTTCAAAAACAGTATGGTGATACCCACAGGATGTATCACTTCCTTTCCCCAAAGCATCTGTCCCCTAATGCTATGAATAGCTACTTTGAGACAACAGCTATTTGGTTTTCTATTATTTATTATTTTAGAATACCAATTTACTTTTACAATACTCAGCAACTTCCACCTTTCAATATTCCCAAAAGGTCTTGGAAAAATCCAGAAAAGAACCTAGAAATGAAAGCACTGTAGATCATTCTGATTAGATAATATTGTGTAGTAATGTTTCTTTACAAACCTAATAGATGTAAGCTGAGCCTTGATCTTTTATAGTGTGAATAAGAGTTAGAAACTTACATGGTAAATACTTTATAATATTTGATAATAGTGTTTCAAATGCTATAGGATTCATAACAGATTTGTTCAAGTAGATAAACTTGAGGTTCTAATTCTAGGTTCTAATTCTCCTCTGTAAATTATAAATCTATAATTGGCTGTTCTTTTACAATAATTATCCTGACAGTTACCGTGGTGTTCTCTCTGTTGGTGCACAATGTCCTACTCCACCATTAAAAAGTCACAAGTAATATCTAGAATGAAGGTTCTAACTTTCACCACACTATTTTAAGGATTAAAAAGAGGTGTCTCAGCTTGATGAAGGTCTTGGATGCTGACCATTTTTCTGATCCTGATAGCAAAGAATACAGAAAGGTAGTAATAAACATGAGGAAGCTTACAAGCACTTTGAAGCACTATCATACCATCTCAGGACTCTGTCATATAGAGTATGACTGCCCTATGTGGAAATATGAAATGGGAAACAAGTCATGAAAACCCACGTGTTTTTTTGTCTGTCTTTGGCCTACCATAGAAATTTCTGAACTAATCAGATCATCACTGTGTAGGAATTAGCATCAGTTACCACTATCGCTAGAAGCCTACGTAGTGATGCATATTATTAGTGATAATAAAGGTATTTCTCTGGAACTCTGCTTAACTGTGGAGTACGTTAGTCTCATAAAAGTTTAGGTCTATGTTTCATTTTTATGACTTTCTAGTGTATTTCCAACTATCCTCTTCCAAAATCTAAAAATAATTCTCCCTTTCAGTTTCTTTCATCAACTACTTTCTACAGTTTGATGCACAGACTCAAAACGATCATTGAATTTCACCATTTGCCCCCCATGTTACAATTCATTCCAATTTTATTCTGGCTACCACTGACCCTTGTTAATTTCTGAATTCCCATCCATCATTTTTTTGAGTTTCACTCAGTTCCCAACTGCAGGACTAGACATATCATTGCTCTTTCAGACCTTAATCTATTCCTTTCACCATGCTCCAAGGTTTCTATTTAGTGTTTTATTGTTTCTGTTTACTGTTTCTATTCAGTGTTTTTCCCTAACTATTCATCCTAATTCCTTACTAATGACACTTAGAAAAAAAAAATTGGTTTTGCATCCACCTACATACCAGTTGTTACATCCAAATCCTCCCCTCCTAAGTCCTCTTCAAAAATCTATTTCTGTTCATTAATTTAATCATTATTCATTTATTCAAAAACATTTATTGAGAATCCAGTTGGATCCTAAGAATAAGTTGGTGACTAAAATACACACAGTGCCTGCTCTCATAGAGGCAATAGGCAGTGCAAGAACAGGAGAGCACACTTCATTCACAAGTTACGCTGGAAATCGATCAGTGTTCACTCGGAGCAACTGCTGGTCCATTTCCTTTAAATTATATGATAAGATATTCACATAGCTAAAAGAAAATTAGTGCCTATCAATATGCCATGAGAAAAACAATGATAAGCATTGAACCACTAAAAAGGAACATGCCTACTGATTTATGACACCAGAAAACACATTCTTTCATGTGTTAACACTAGTATGGTAGGAAGAGAATGAATAGGTCATACTGCTGATCTGTATTGTACTCCTCTCTTGTATTTTGTTCTTGTACTTTAAAATATCTAAATTTCTTTGCCTAGTGTTATACTACACTATATACTACGAAAGCATGTAAACTTATTTGCCAATGTTCGTGTAGGTGAATTCTAATTCAAAGGGCCTGTGAACACTCAGGTTGTCTGAGAGCACCCACCGTGCTCGGCCTCGGGAGGTCTGGCAGAGCACAACACTGACCAGAAGCCTCACCAGGCTTCCCGCTAGACCCCGTGTTTGCTCACGTGATGGTAGAATTTTAAAGTTTCTCCAATTTTAAAGTGGAATGTACTTTTTATGCTTCAAGCAGCACGCTGCAGAGTTCATGCCATGGTAATTTAAGGAATAATGCTTTAGATCCCAATAGCTTTATCAAATCTCAACAACCAACATTCACTATGATTGTTAGGCTGATATTACACAGTCGTTGTTGAAAGCAAGCTTTGTTTCACTAGCCCAGCTTCAAAAGGTGAAAAGCAATAATAAGCACAACCTACAGACCTTGGACTCTTAAAAGTTAGAATGCAATTTTGAATTCTTTCCTAAATGTACTTGGAAGTAAAACTTTTATGGTGATCCAAGCATCAAACAACATTTTGAAACATACAGAATACTATCCTGGACATTCTTAAAAACGCTCAAGCTTCGAATCAAATTTGAACTCAAGTCTTTGAAAGCTTTTTAATCACCAAAAACAATTTCCCAAGTCCATTTTAATTAAGGTATTGTGAGTGGTCCTGCAGGGTTACCTGAAATATTGGCAAATCTTGTCTTGCTTCAAATTTAAAAGTTAACCTCTGTGCCATGGTTCCGAATCATCCTAAGGATGACCCACATCTATACTAAACCCACATCTTTTGCATGACCTGTAACACATGTGCTTGGTGTTAACCAAAATTGCTCCCTACTCAGAAACCACTATATTGAACTGAACAACTGCCACAATTCACTGAATGGCACTGAATAATGTTCCAAATATTTTCCTAGATCTTAATTCTATTCTACTCCTAAGGAAAACATGTTTTAGAATCCCACATATTTTATTTTTGCTCCCCACCCCCAATGCTTCTCTCTCCCTTTCTGGGAGAGTTAAGTACATTAAAAGGAAGGAAGGCTGGGACGGACAGAGGGAGGGAGGAAAGGAGGGAGGAAGGCAGGGAGGGAGGGAGGAAGGCGGGAAGGCAGGCCAGCCTGGCACCTAGAATCTCAGACAATGTTTTATTCAGCGATTCGAATAATGTCAGCAAGATCGAATTGCTCTCTGTCTTCAGGTTTTCCCTTCCATTTGATGGGCTTCAAGCTCAGGCTCCATGAAGTGGTAAGATGGCTGACGACCCTGCCAAAGCCTTATCTTCTCAGGTTCAAATCCAGAGAAGAGAGGGTGTTCTTCTTCTAACAGTCTCAGCAGAGAGCTCATCTGTGCATTGCTAAGCCATCCACACGACGTAGCCGGAGACACCCAGAGCACTGCCTGCAAGAACTGAACCACCGATCCGTCGCCAAGATCACACGTGGAAACAACTCTACCTAACAGAAGGGGCTTAGATGAAGGATAAGGCTAGCACCTCAGAGGAGCACTGTAATACTGATACTCGGAGGAAAGTGGATGAACATTAGGTGGCCAAAGTCACATATTCACTCCGATACTCCAGCTTAACATCGGATTATGCACACAGAACTACGGCAGCTACAGAAATTCTGTATTTGGGCCTTAAGGGTATGAATCCACTGGAAAGGATGCAAGTGGACCTGTCATAAATTTTTATTTGCATAGAAAGTCCACTGTTTTTATTTAAATTGCATACTAATTTGGGGTCACTGGGAGGATGCAGTTTATAAAAGGAATAGAGGCCCCCAGGCCACCCCTTGAAGCAGTCACCGTTCCAGGATGTGGTTTGGATTGGTAAATAGGAAAAGAAGGAAAGATCATTTCCATTTCTGTTTTTCTAATTTTTCAAATTCTAGGTATCATGCCTAGTTAAAAACTGCAGTCAGATTATAGTATTTATTGCCTTTGTTCATTTGTAAGGAAAAAAAGCTTCACAGCTTAGACGAATGACCATGAAGCCACATTTCTGCCTATATGCTATCTCCCCAGAATCCTTTAAAATAAAGAGTGTGTTGCATTTCTGCGCTTAGCACATACCCAAAGACCAGATGGAGAGGGTTAAAAAAAAAGGATAGGACAGAGCTTAAGAGGAAAGGGGTTAACAAGAGGTAGAAACCAACATTTCTTTGTTCTCAATATATTGATTTATTCATATAAAGTAAACTGGAGAGCAACAGTAATTTCTAAAACTGGTAGAAAGTTGATCAGTCTTGAGCAGGCAAAAACGTCACTAAAGATCAGTGTTTCCGGGAAGCCTTCCCTGAAACTTCACCTGAAAGAACTAATTGGGGAAAAGAAAAAGAATGAACATCTGGGCGGGTCAGTGGAAACCACAAGAGCTTTTACTGCAGGAAGTGTCTCAAAAATATTAATAACCAATTGCTCCCTCCACTGCACAGTGCGCGATCAAAGCCCCAGTATGTCCACCGTTACAAAGCCAATGTGAAAGGGGGGCAGGAAGGGACTCATCGAAAGCCGCCCGGAACCCTGGAACAGTTGACGCGACACTTGCTGCGATGATAAATAATGTCCCTCTTGCAGCGGCGGCGGCACAAGCCTCCGACACCAGCGAACTAGCGAACTCAGAAAGGCTCTCCTGAAAGAGTTGGAAATGTCAATGCTCCCATTTCCTCCTAATGGAAAGAAGATTCTTTCTATATGCCAGCAGCAGGGTTCCTGACAACAGGACCGAGGAGAACCCAAAATATTTATTTTAGTAGGTATGTGTTGGTGTGTTTTTTATTTGTAATAGCCACAAGCCAAATTACTGAAGACCATGGTTAGCATTTGGCTTAACACCGAGCAGTATTTTTGTGGAATATGTATCCAGCGTCTCCAAGTGTAAAGGAATGAAAAATGAGAGTAAAGGGGAGAGATAGGGAGGAAATAAAAATCTTTCTTTATTCATGATGGGAAATAGGGACTTTTATTCTATGATTTTTGTTATGTTCTGAGTAACAGTATAATCATTTCCAGATAATAAGTGTTAATTATTTGGAACTTATGATATATATAGTATAAATCAAAGTGCTTTGTGTGTATTCCTGTGTTTATGCTCCCAACAACCCAGAGGTAGAGTTCCTCCCTTCACAGGCAAGGAAATCGAGGCAATAAGAGTCAGTTGGGTAAATGGCTCAGACAACACTCAGTAAATGGACCTACGAGGATTAGAAGCAGGCAAATTCATTTCAAACCTATATTCTCAGCTCATTTATAGAGTAGTAGAGCTTTATTTTGGTTTATATATGAACCAAAAAAAAATGAAATTGAGAAAATTTCTACTCGGAACTCTGTAGTTACCGTAGGACACCATTTTGGTTTTGTTTTGTTTTGTTTTGTAGACTTTGCAAATCTAGATACAGGTCTCTATGAAATAGAGACGACATGCAGACATACCTGTGACACGGCGGTGGTTTGCAGCTCTACCCCAGGTACCCTCATCTGTTAGGACTACGTTATCGAAGACAGAACTTCACTGGGCTTAAAATATTTAAATCAAAACCTTGAATTCCAACATCAGGAAAGGAATGTTGCAAAGACACAGATAGGGAGGCATGGAAGAACCTGCATTTACGAAATACAATCTCTCAGCAGAAATTTTCACTAAGGAAGGTATGTGTGGGGCGCCCGGGTGGCTCAGCCGTTAGGTGTCTGCCTTTGGCTCAGGGCGTGATCCCGGAGACCTGGGATCGAGCCCCACGTCAGGCTCCTCTGCTGGGAGCCTGCTTCTTCCTCTCCCGCTCCCCCTGCTTGTGTTCCCTCTCTCGCTGGCTGTCTCTCTCTCCCTGTTAAATAAATAAGTAAATAATCTTTAAAAAAAAAAAGGGGGGGGAGGAAGGTATGTGTGTGTTTACTGGGGTATATGTGTCTACATGTATATACATTGAATGTGTGTTCATATATATATATATATACATATATATATACATTGAATATATATATTTATATTTATATATTTATATATATATATATACAAATTGAAATAACATTTTCAAAGGAGGAAAGTATCTCTTATAGGAATTGAAGTTTTCAGGCATATCCTCTACTTGGGAGAATGAAGGTTTGACTCAATTCTAATAAAATGGCATATGAAAATCAAGTCTAATTCCCCAGTTCTTAATCAAAGCTTGCATTTTTACTGTATAATTTCAGGGAAACTTTGGGGATGGAAGGAACTAGGAATCTTCACCTTCCAGTAATTAAAAAGGGTAGAATCCGTTATGTCTCACATTCCTAAAGACTTTAGTATTTACACAGCACTGCAGCGTACACAATCAAATGAGTTAGCACTCCTTCATTTGTACAGGGTACCATAATAAAGCCTTCGCTTGCCAAAACTGATAGGATTTTTTATTTCGTTCCACTGCATTCTGAATGTCTACTTTTTTCTAAGCAGTACTATTCTTCACCAGAAGGGTATCCTGAACTTTCGGTTGGCAAATGAAGCCTTTATTCTCTTTAGGATAAGAGTTTGAACGACTGTCACTCCTTATGGACTTTATGAACAGTTCTGTATTTAAACAAAATATGTCTTATATGCACCTTGAGTAAAATGTCAAGTCTCAATTATTCACAGGTAACAATGCTGATTTAGAACCAGTGAGCCTGAAGTTGGTCTGCGAAACTGACACTGACAGTCATAAGCAGGCTCTTCTTTGTATTTCACTAGTTTGCTGCTGAGTCCTTTATTCTAAGGGTAGGGTTGGCCTTATTTGTGGAACTTTTAGAACGCTATCTATAAAGCTGTGGGAGGCCAGGGTGGAGCTGGATAGGAATGACAGCCAGCCATCAGTGTCACACACATTATCACACAGTGTCACCCTTTAAATATCGGGAAGGAGCTTTTGGTGTATTTTATTTTGGAAGGGGCTTTTAAAATGAAGTCTTTATTAACACCCCTCTCAGGTAGTGGGAATGGAAGACATTGACTTTAGCACTTAGTCTTAAGTCACTACTTTACACAAGAGCTAGGAGGTGTTTATCCTGTTCTTGGTTATCAGAGCACGGCTCCATCACAGGCTTAATTTGGGAAAGTCCACTGTTCGTTGTTGTTGTCGTTGTTGTTGTTGTTGGTGGTGGTGGTGAACAGTGTAGTTAGCTCCTCTACCTTCCCTCTCCCCATCTCCTCACCAGGAAGAGCACAAGGGCCATATCTGATACTCCTCTGCATGGTAGCCAGAATGGTGTTTTACACATAGTGATACTTAATGCTTGAAATTTGTTCCCATTTAAAAAATATCATTTCTGGGGTGCCTGGGTGGCACAGCGGTTAAGCGTCTGCCTTCAGCCCAGGGCGTGATCCCGGGATTACGGGATCGAGCCCCACATCAGGCTCCTCCGCTATGAGCCTGCTTCTTCCTCTCCCACTCCCCCTGCTTGTGTTCCCTCTCTCTCTGGCTGTCTCTATCTCTGTCGAACAAATAAATAAAATCTTAAAAAATATATATATCATTTCTGTATAATTGCTTTTTTTGTGATCTCAAGGACCTAATTTTTTAAAATCCTTAAAAAAACCTGAGCCTGTAATAAATAAAACTGTGAAATTATCTTTCCTTCCCGGGGTCCTAAAAAGTCACTCTCTAACAATCCAAACCCCTGGATTCCAATGCCACAGCATCACAGTCAAGGGCAAGGTACTCCAGGATCCTGGCCTCACCCTCCTTCCAGGTGGCTTCGGCACAGGCACACCTTGCCAGTCCCCTGCCATTCCAAGTGCTCGCTCTTCACCGATGTGTGCTGATACCTTTCCCTCCATTCCCAGTCTTGGTAGTTGCAATTCCTTATCATCTCTCAAGGCCCAGCATAGGAACTCTGTTATTCAACAATTACAGATGTCTTTCCTGTCAATTACCAGAAACTAGGAATGAAAAGTCAAGCAAAGCGGACACTACCCCTTCCTTCACAGAGCGTACAGTCGGTGGAAGAGACGGACGCTCAACAGTCCATCATGTTAATGGTTGTGTAATTATAAGGACTATGGACGAAAGAGGTACACTCTTGAGAGTTTATAACGAAGGAACCAGACCTAGAATGGGGCACCAAAAGGCTTCCCTGTGGAAGTTACACTATAGATGAGATGGGAAGTGACGATCAAAGTAAAAAAAGTCAAGGAATGGGGCAGTGGGACAGAGTATTCCAGACAGAGGGACCTATCTCCGAAGGGAGGGAAGGAAAAAACTTGGGAGAGTTCAGAACACTGAAAAGAAGACCTATGGGGGTGCAGAACAGAAGCAAAGTAGAAGTTACAGACTCAGGACAGGGTCAGACCCTGCTTTCACAGTAAAGATTTCAGACAACCATCCTTCAGTGCAGTGAGAAACTGCTGCAATCTTTTCCACGAAGCTCAGTTCTGCTCCCCAGGCTACACTGTAGGCTTTCTGTCCCCTGAACTTCAGTTGCACAAAATTTTCATCTTTCTGACGCCACCACCGCATTCTACCTTGTTTTATGGTTGTTTGTGACCACATCCCTTTACACATCTTCCCTTACTTAGCACCTGCACAATGTGCTGCCTAAAACTGTTCTGTAGGTGTTATCTTACTGGATTAGCAATCCATAGGTTAATGATCAAAGATTACAAACTATTGGGGCGCCTGGGTGGCACAGCGGTTAAGCGTCTGCCTTCGGCTCAGGGCGTGATCCCGGCGTTCTGGGATCGAGCCCCACATCAGGCTCCTCCGCTATGAGCCTGCTTCTTCCTCTCCCACTCCCCCTGCTTGTGTTCCCTCTCTCGCTGGCTGTCTCTCTCTCTGTCAAATAAATAAATAAAATCTTTAAAAAAAAAAGGATTACAAACTATCTGATTACTAATAAACCTGGTGTGTGTGTGTGTGTGTGTGTGTGTGTGTGTATGTATGTGTGCCTTACCTTCTTAATTCTGAGCCCTTAAATATTGCTGGAAGTAAATTGCTTTAACCTCCTGCACTTGGCCATAAAGTAAATCACAGCACTTTAATTTGTATCTCTCTTTTTGGTTAATTTTATCCCTTTGTAATCATAAGATCCTTCCCTCTTACTCTTTTCAAGGTAATTTATCTACTACTCATAAGAAATCTTCCCTTTGCGTATGTTACTCAGTACTATATTAAGCTTTCCATCAAATTATTCAACATCCCTTATCAAAACTGACCCAGGAAGCATTATTTACAGTAGCCAAACTACGGAAGCAGGTGTCCATCAACAGCTGAATGGATAAAGATGTGGTATGTGTGCACCATGGAATATTATTCAGCCATAAAAAAGAACAGAGTCTTGCCATTTGCCACAACATGGATGGATCTAAAGAGTATTATACTAAGCAAAATAAGCCAGTCAGAGAAAGACAAACACCATATGATCTCACTCATATGTGGAATTTAAGAAACCACCACCACCACCACCACAACAAAAGATGAATCAAGGGGAAAGAGAGAGAGAGAGAGAGAGAGAGATACCAAGAAACAGACTCTTAACTACAGAGAACAAATGATGGTTACCAGACGGGAGGCAGGTGGGGTGATGGGTGAAATAGGGGATGGGGGTTAAGAGTGCACTTATCATCATGAGCACTGAGTGATGTAGGGAAATGCTGAGTCACTATACTGTACACCTGAAAATAATGCAACACTGGAGGTAAAGTTTTAAAAGGACTGATCAAGGAAAAGCTGGTTGCCATCCTAAGAGTTTTCTCTTTTGTTTTTCCAACATTATAGTCATTAAATCATCACTTGAATAATTGGTTTTTTCAAAAGGTTTTTAGAACATTTTAATACTGTCACCATTGCCATCAACATTTTTCACCCTAACTAGGTGCTCAGTGAATGTTTACTGAGAAAAGGAGGAAAGAAGGGAAAGAGGGAGGGAGGAATCTCACCATCCCTACCATGGCCACCTTTAGCTTTTGTTGCCTTAAAGTAAGTTTTACAATAACTCTTGCCCACACGTTTGAATTTTTAATAATGTGTTCTCTAGTTCATTGGATCCCAGTTTTCTTTTCTACATCCTAAGATTTTTAACCATGAAAGAGAGAGTAAGCAGAGTAGGAAGCAAGCTGGAGAAATGAGGAGAGTTGGTCAAGACTGAGAACATGGCCATGGCCCCATGTCTAGAACAGCCAACGAGAGATGTTCAACTTGGAGGATACAACTAGTAGAGTATCTGATGGGTCATCAGAGCTGCTACTGAAACAAGGGGCATCACAGCTGTATTCTGAATGCCGCCCACCCAGCACAGAGGTGGCTTCGCTAAGACTACTTCTTGGTCTCCCTCGTATCCCTCTGTATCTTTAAATATGCCCCTATTAATTGTGGTAAGCTGAAAATTTCTCACTCTCGAACCCTGCAGTACCTCATTAAAACATTCCCCTCAAAGCAGTCTGTCTTGCGACAAAATATATTCTAGAAAATGCGTAAGGAGCCTTAGACTGGGATTACGAGAATTCACATACTTCAGCTATTTACAAAATATACCCCCACGAAAGGGACAGTAAGAAGGAGTTGTGTCCAGACCTCTACTCTGATGTCAATCAAACAACAAAGACCTGTCTGCTCCTATTTGTTTACGCTCTGGGGCCATTTTTATAGGAAGTCTCCTCGGCTTTTATACGATAATAAACAACACAAATTGAAAACTATCAACTGGCCAAACCTTTTCTTTTTATAAAAAATTCATTTTTTTTATATTTAAAATAAAGAGAAAATATCTGGGTCTGTATTTGTAATAGAAATGTATAGGGTTATCTATTGTGGTGGTGGTGTTCTGTGTGTGTGTGTTCTGATGACAGAAAGGAATATTTAAGAATGAAAACCTAGCCATACTGGCCACATGGAAGATCTGCCAATGGAAGGGAGTCCACAGAGCCTAAGTCTAAGGGCTTCCTGAGTGGATAGAGTCTATTATCCTCCCAATTCAACAAAGAACCATCATGTCCTCTGGCTGCAAGGCAAAGCATAAAGTTTGCAGAGGGAGCCGTTCTTTATCGCTCTGTGTAATGGGCAACCCGTGTTTTACTGTTAAGCTCAGTGCTTTTTCAAATGGATGCTTTTGAAATACTTCAGAATGTAAGTTCATAAAAAGAGAGCATATGTATAACAAGTATGCCGACTGAATAAATAAGCACTCAATGCCTCAACGCCCATGCATATAATACCACATGAGGCAAGTAGTATGAAATACGGGCACTGTTTTCTGAAATGCGTCCTTTTTTGATGTGTCAAAGAGGGGGTCAGACTGGACTAATGCTGAGAGGCAGCAACCTTCATTTATGCGGCCCTCCTCCAAATCTTCCGAGGAGCTAGAGCAAGGGAAGGTTTTAACCCCCAGGCCATTTGTCAGCAAGGGCTGCCTCCCCTAGAAGTCAGGCTCGGAGTTAAGGGAGATGATGGCAACATTATTCCGTAACACCTTCCAAGTGTTATTACAAAATGACAATATTGTTTTTAGCCCATTTCCCTTAACCAGATTGACAGAATTACAGGTTGACATTATTG
The DNA here is from genome assembly GCF_023065955.2 of Ursus arctos. NCBI lineage: Eukaryota > Metazoa > Chordata > Mammalia > Carnivora > Ursidae > Ursus > Ursus arctos. Next base: position 14,256,667 of record NW_026623053.1, on the reverse strand, counting down.
TGAAATTTTATGATGTATCATGTTAACTGTGCCAGTTTGATTAGCCTTGATTGACAGCTTGTACCTGAACAGAAAGTGAAATACCTCAAAAATATAAAACCAGCAAATCTTGCATGACTTTCACAATAAACAAAATCTCTAGCTAATTTAATTTTTAACTAACTAGAAATTTCATCCTAACCTCATTCTATTAAAATTTCATTTCTTTCATCCTCATCTTGAGGCTGCGGCTCGAGGAAAATAAATCCAGCTGCAGTTACAAGATCACCGTTGGCTTTCCGAGACTTTAAACGCATTAGGAACAGGCTGCTTGCCTAACGCGGCCCTGCCCTGCTTTACCATCAGAGCAAACAGATGCACCTCAAACCTGGCATCCCCCCACAAAGCCCGGGCTGAGATAGGAGGCCTCTAAGAACACAATATAGGAAGCCAGGCGCAAGCACCTGTCTGCGGGATTGCCGAGCCTCAGCAATGCCTCTCTCTTACGACGTCCTCAGCTGGTATCCACACAGAAGCTGATAGACTCCAAAACCCGGGAACGTGAAGCCAGACTGCCTAGTACATTAAGCAGGGGGGTTGGACTTTCCCCTCTGGCTCTGTAGGCTGAATTGGACTTACAATTCAATCTAGAATGAGATTGGTTGTTTCCATTTACCTTGCAGATTAAAGCCATTCATACTGCAGAATCTAGACATACTAAGAGGTGCAATTAGGCACCACTTGTAGATTCCACTCGCCACAGGACTTGTCAACAAGGCCATAAAAAAGGGCACTGGATCCCAACAGTCCCTTGGACTCAAGAATCTGCTTTACCTCATTCTTTGTATCTCTTTGGAAACCTGCAACAATTATACTGCCAGTTTAGAATTACTGCATCACAAAGGGATTATTCAGATGCTTCTCGATTTTATTCTCTGCTGCACAGAGTAGAAACATTAGGTTTCTACCAAATGAGTCCCTGAGCTCTGTGGCAAATCAGATTCTGAGGGCAAAGCATCCACTTATGGAAGAAAGCAAACCACGTATAAAAAAATCCAATTTTTTAAACCTCTTTTTTTTCATGCGGACGGTACATCAAGAAGGTTTTGGTTATTATTCTTATTTCCTGGGCGAACAACCAGTTGGTTATCCAATTGGCAGGAAGGAAATGCAACCGCTGAGATGCGCGGGGGCATATTTTGTTAACCCACGGCACAACTGCCTGTTAGAGCATGTGTGTCCATTTATTCATACATACATTTGAACTTAATACATCTGTTATTAATCCCATCAAGTGTACATTGACACAGAAGAAAAACATGCTTAACACCTCTTTCTTGAAGATTCTGCATGCTTCGGGCAAGTCTCTCCCTAGCGTTGCCGTCTTTCCTAGGGGTACAAACCCCAGCTTTGGATTGCTCTTCTCTAGGTTCCATTCCACACCCAGACAAATAAAATCTAATCCTGGAAGAGAAAACATGCTTGTATCTCCAGGGTCTATCTTCTAGAGCTTTGGTTTACACTGATAACCTGAACTGTGAATATTACATAGACCCTCAGGCTAACAGTGGACAGTCTTGGCAGGTAACACGAACACAGACAATTTTAAAAGCTCAGACAGATATGTTCAAAGTTCTTAGAATGTAAAACTACACATATATTGAGTCTGTCCTTTTCCTGATGGGATTGGTCATGAAACGCGCAGCTCCCAGAAAGCCGTGGAAAAGAGCTCAAACTCCACCTCCCTTAAGAGGACGCCCAGTAGTACAAAAGACTACATCCACTGGGAAACTCAAGGCTGCGATAGGCAGATATGTTAGGCAGGAGTTTCTGGGTAGGGGCGGCATTCTAATGGAAAATACCACCAGGCTGGGAAGGACCACAGCCAATGTCAGGCAACAGTGTACAATGACAGGGCGTTGGCAAGGGCAGGTTCTCAAAGTCATCATCCTGGGTGTCATGACAGGCAGGGTGTGATCCCTATAGTTTTCCAGGGCTGTAGCAGGCACCAAATTTTATATATATGATTGGGACAGAGATCTATATTTACACAGAAATATATAGATAGATGTCTGTCCATATATATATATACACACATATATATATGATATGCACGTGTGCACACACTCATGCACAAACATGTACACTCACACACACAATGGCAATATTGGGGTCAAAAGCAGAGGTTCTGGAGTAAGAGCATCTGCATTCGATCCTGGCTCCAAAACTTACTAGGCACATGCTTTGTGCAAATGGTTTAGCTGCTTTAGCACCCCAGTTTCTCATCTGCAGAATAGGAATGATGAAATAGATCAGAAGGATTAAGTGCAATCATCTATGTGAAGCACTTACCCCAGGACCTGGCACCACCCCGGTATAAAAAAAATGCTTTTGTATCATTATTTCTCCCCTTCAGTAACTGGGAAACACAGTTAGGCTCTATGAATGGTACCCCGATTTCATAAAATTATTCTTTGGTTTCATCTATCCACTCCGCAAGCACTGACAGATCACCTTCCACATGCCAGACAATGGGCTAGGGGGTATTTCGTCACTGAACATTGCCTGGGTTGGTGCATTCTGGACTCAGGTTCTATAAGGACTCAAAATGTAGAAAATGTAATTTTGAAATAGTATTGCCACGTTAAAAATTTCCATATAACTACCTCTGAACAACCTGATCCATCCTGGGCAACATATGTAACCTGGATCAGAAGAGCACGAATGGCGTGTATAGACTCTTACAGTGTACATCTCTGGGGATAGACAAACACTCAAGGAAGGCTGGCCTGAGTCAGCAAACGTTTAGAGTGCACAGAAGAGGTATCAAAACGTACCAGGTCCGAAACAGATGAGAAGGCACCGTGGGGCAATGTTATAGAGCTCGGACTCTGGAATGGTCATCGAGAGCTGGGGCATGCAAACCAGGAAGGCCTAGCTCTCCTACACGCCCCTGTGCTGAGCTGTGCAGCTAGCTAACCTCTCTACACCAGTTTCCTGTTCTGGGCTAACCCACATCAGAGGCAGTCTACAAGGAGTAAGTGGGAAATGATTGTCAAGTCACTCACACATAACAAGTGATCAATGAACAGTAGATACTGTTACTAAGGGATATGTTTGGTCCCTTCACAAGACTTTGATTTCCTCTGAGAGAAGGGGAAAAAAAAAAAAAAAAACCAACTCTGCCCACACAAAATTACTGGAAAACACAATAAAACATTGAGAAGTGCAAAATCATAAACAAAATACGCCAGTTTGGTGGAAGATACATGCACTCAATTCAAGAAGCCCTCAGTTCTAGTGTGAGGCGCCATTAACTAGCTCTTCAATCATACATGCGTCTTCAATCTCCCTGACCTTCTATTTTCTCATCTAGAAAGTAATTCCTCATAGCTCTAAATTTGAATCATGTCTCCAAGTTCAGAGGAAGCCAGATGAAGGGTATACTGGCGAGTCCAGACTTGAAGCATGGAGTAGGGGCAGCCTTGGACTTACACCAAGTAGGGAGAGATACATACAGTTGTAGCTAAGGGGGTGAACACATTCAGAGACTATGGAGTAAGTAAACATGGAGAGAATGGATGAAGTTGGAAAAGAACAGAGTAAGCTAATATGGCAGGAAAGGGATTGGCCAATGGGAAGGCAAAGGGGTAGATAAAAGCCAGGCAGTTTGTCCATCCCTGTGCACCCTGTTAGTCTCTCCTCCTCTCACTCGCTCCCACCCCCACATTCCTAGGGACTGCATGCCTCACCTCTTCTCACTGTGGGATTTGTAATCACAAAAAAGTCTGTCGACTAATCCCTGGAAATTCCAGAGCAGTTTGCAGCTGCTCTAAATTGCTCCATTAAAAAATTCTTAGAGTAATCTACATTGTAAAACTTCATGTTTAACAGCAAAATGAGCTTGCAGCAAGATGCCCATACAATGAAAAGCAGAGAAAGCTTCACAGCATGTCCATGAGATAGTTATTCCAAAAGCATTTTTCACATACCTTGCCCCCCCAAATAACTCCAAAACAGCAAAGTTCATTTCTTTTAACCTATATTCATATACTAGCTATTTTTAAAATTACAAATTGCATTTCCAGGCTTTTGTTATCTAAAGATAAATATCCTATCTGCAAATTAGATTTTTTCCCCCATAGCATCACTAACCATGTATCTTCCAGATGACTCCAGGGATAACCACTGTTCTCTGCACAGGAAGTAGCCCAACTCCCATTTAGGAGCTGATTTTAAAGAAATCATGGCTGCTATTTCACTATGGAGAAATATCCTATTTCCACTGCATCAAAGGGATATTCCTTTGTTTCTTTTTCTATCTTCTTCACAGTGGGAAAAGTGGCAATTTCAGAAACGTAATTCTCTGAGCAAGTCAATCCTCGGCCTATAGCGGAAAAGGTTCTAAGAAAGTAGTGTACTTAAAAACTACCTAATAGAAAAGTAAGAACAAAGCCAAATTTCGATGATAAAGTGCCAAGAAAGGCCTTCGCCTCTTTGCTATTTCCAGTCACAATAGCATGAGACCACAATAGGGAGGAAGAGGCACATTAGGTCATTCATACCAAGCTTCTGTCGCCCCACAAGGAGACAACTCCCCGAGCTGAATAAGCATAAGCATCTGGTAACTGAAGATTCCTTTAATAGAAAGCATTGGGGGGCACCGACACAGGACTTACATCATACCCCCGATTCACTTTCATGTTCTGTCTCACAGAGTTTTGTCTTTTTTTTTTTTAAGATTTTATTTATTTATTTGACAGAGAGAGAGAGACAGCCAGCGAGAGAAGGAACACAAGCAAGGGGAGTGGGAGAGGAAGAAGCAGGCTCCCAGCGGAGGAGCCCAATGTGGGGCTCGATCCCAGAACGCCGGGATCACGCCCTGAGCTGAAGGCAGACGCTTAACGACTGAGCCACCCAGGCGCCCTGTCTCACAGAGTTTTGAAAAGCAGCTGTGTTTCTTTCCGTATTTGCAAAACCCAGATCACTGGTACCATGAATGAGTAAAAGCAGTGGCCGCACAAAGGTTTCTAACTTTCCAGATGGTGTTTAATTAAATCAAAGAAATCTTACCAAGTATGAGATCTAATTCTATGTAATTTTACCAGGGGAACACACTGGCAAACTACTGATCTTGAGAGGCTTTGCAGAAGTAGCACAAAGAGCCCCGGAGTTAGGAGGCTGGAGGTGAGCCCCAGTCCAACCATTTAAATGGCTACCTGATCTCTGGAGCTCAACTGTTTCAGGAAAGGGTAAGAGTCCCTGCCTTCAAGTGTGTACCAGCCTGGGGAATGGAGATGCACTAATGAAGACATCCCATAAAACAGTGCAATAGGTTCTATGACAGACCTAAGGATAGGATGGGATGAGATGGAATACAGGGTCCCACGGGAGCTCATCAGAGAGAGCACCTAATTCAGTCTAAACTAGTGGGGAATGGTGGATAGAGTAGTATGCATAAAGATTTAAATTCTCCTCTCGGTCTTCAAAAAGGAAAGTAGGCTTAGGCTTTTAAACAGGAGTGGCAGGAGTGAGAGGTGGGGAGCAACGGAGGTAAGAGGCACCATCAGCACAACCCCCTGAAAATAGGAGCAAAAGAGGCTGGTACACCCCAGGGAAAGTATGCGAGGTGAGAGTTACAGGGGTGTGGGGAAGATGGGGCTGCAGGGAGAGGTGGAGGCTTGACCATGGAGATCCTGTCAAATGTGAGCAAGTCTGCCCTCACTTCCCTCTCACTTCTACTATCACATAAGATTTTATGTAATATTTACTTACAATGCCTTAAGATTCTGAGCATAAAAAGATTCTGTTCTTAAAGAACAACAACAGATGCACGATATTAACCTCCATCCCTTCCTCCCATTTTTGTCTAAAGGCAATCCACCCAGGCTCGTTCAAAGAATGTAGAATGGATCCTGAAGACTGGATACTATGCTTTTGTCTGATGCCAAATCCTGGAAGAGTTATTCTAATCACTGTCTAACGTCTTTAAAATTATCCCAAATCTGACTTAAAGGAAAAACGGTCTCTTAGCATAGAACAGGAACAAGGAAGGAGAAAGAAACCTATTTAAGAACTTTCCACTAGGGGCGCCTGGGTGGCTCAGTCGGTTAAGCGGTTAAGCTTTTGCCTCCGGCTTGGCTCAGGTCTTGATTGGGAGTGAACTTCCAGTCTGGCTCCCTGCTCAGCGGGGAGCCTGCTTCTCCCTCTCCCTCTGCCTCTCTCCCCAGCTTGTGCTTTCTTTCTCATTCTCTCTCACTCAGGTAAATAAATAAAAAATAAATACATAAATGAAAGAACTTTCGCTAGATCACGTTTGAGATGGAACAAAGGGTAACAGCATTCCTCTTTCTCTCTCAGTTTATTGTTGGCTGTATTTGCCATTCCAGGGATAGGTGACTTCGTTGGGATGATCCAGAAGAATCAGAGTAAGAAAACAGTTTGCTCAGTAGCTAAGGGGCAGGCCATACACTATCCAGGTCATCTTAAATTCACAATAAATTATTCCTTAAGTCTTAAACCAAATAATGGTCACTAATGTTCCTATTTGACTAGAGACTACAAAGATCATCTGCCATGCATGTGTAAAAAGTCTGGAGTCACTGAGGGAGTCAACCATCTGACTATGGCAGCCCCAAGTACCATCCATTGGTTTTCTATTCCCCATGTCATTTGAGCTCAACTTCTGATAATCAGATTCTTACATTGCTCTGAGTGCCAAATGGATATTTTATTTAAAGTATGTTTTTATTCTCCATATGACTATGCTAGGAATAGAAACGAGTACTCCATAAGCCCTTTAATTAATCTTGGAGAAGAAATGTGCATGAAAGCCAATTAGGAAATCATATATTTTCCATCTCCTTGGACCTTCCCAAAGTATATACTAGCATAGAGGTTACGGCATGGGCTCAACAATCGACCTGACCCTTGTAAGCTACATGCCTGTGGGCAAGTTACTTCACCTCTATGAGCCTTGGCTTCCTCATCTGTAAAATGAGAGAGCTCATACTGACTACAGAGGAATGCTGCGAAGATTAAATATATTTATCATTTATAAATGATACACTGACATGACATGTAAATGAGTGACAGGTACATGGGAGATGTTCATAAATGTTACATACTATTCAATATGAATTTGCTGTTTTGCTTAATATTTTTTATCATAATACTTGAGAGAAATCATGTTTAAGGTAATATAAAAGTAATCTTCTGCGAGTAATTTTTGTCCTAGTAATAAGCATTGTATACAATATAGAGGACCGGTTACTATAAATCACGGGACTAGAGGCTATTCATTTCCATTAGTATCATAATTATATTCGACCAATATCTGTAGTTTCCTATAGACATTTCTCATGTATCCTGCTGGCACGCGCTATCCACCTCTGCGCAGTCTATTTCTGGGATTGCCTCTACATTCAAATTATTTATAATTCTGGAAGTCACAGAAATGATATAGAATTAAATCTTTTAAAAAATTGGACACTATCTCTATGAATAAACACTGCCTTTTAAGTCATTTAAAGTATGACTCAAAAAACCCAGCTGAACAGGAAGGCATATGTGAGCTATCCTGGAAACCGTATTCGTACCTGGGTATTTAACACTGTACCTTTTTTCCTCCTAGCATCTGTTGGATACACTTTGGGATGGGGGCAACATGTATGAGAAGTGCTTTTTTTGAATGTCGCATTTCATTTTTAAATATTGAAGAAGTTCATAAAGATGGGAACAATTTAGGGAGCGATAGAGTAAATGAACAAAAAATAGTAACTCTGAAGAAAGGAGAAAAGGGATGAGACATTTAAAGGAAGGAAGAGAGGCCTGAAAGAGCCTAGTGTATGCCATGAAGTCCTCTAGACTTGACAGAAGGAGGCCACGACCCTGACCTTCACATTGTTTGCAAGATCTGTAACATGGGGACCCACCAGTGACTCAAGAGAACATAATGATTCCCTGGCAGTACCAGAAAGAAACTTTTCCCATGGGCTCCAAGAGAAAAGCTATCTGATGTATGACAATCACAACTTTCTTGCTGTCAGTACAATGATTAGAGTTTGTTTTTTTTCCTAACTATTCTCTCTGATGCCCGTTAATACTCAACCCAATACCACAACACAATTCAACCCAAGAAATTGTCTAGTGGATCAAAATGATACAGTCTAATATGAGGCTTTCTGATAGATTGTGGAGAGTTGTCTCTATACCTTTCTGAAGGCAAGAAAATGTGGTCAGATGATTCCTACACTTCTTTGAGAATTCATTTTTTTTTTAAGATTTTATTTATTTATTCGACAGAGATAGAGACAGCCAGCGAGAGAGGGAACACAAGCAGGGGGAGTGGGAGAGGAAGAAGCAGGCTCATAATGGAGGAGCCTGATGTAGGACTCGATCCCAGAATGCCAGGATCACGCCCTGAGCTGAAGGCAGCCGCTTAACCGCTGTGCCACCCAGGCACCCCTTCTTTGAGAATTCTTGAAATGTCATTTGTGTGTGTGTGTGTGTGTGTGTGTGTGTACACACCCATTTTACCCTAGAACATAAATTGATAGTGGTAGACAACACTTCAGTAACAGGCAAGACTTCAATAACACTGAAAAGAGAAGAATAAACCAAGTTCTCCAAAACTTAGTAATGCCTGCACCATAGAAATTCAACTTCTGTTTATGGACCATAGAAAAGTACGATACTAAGCCAAATAATACTCTCTGGTGTTAGTAATTCACTATGATGAAATGAACAGCAGAGCAATACTCTTGAGCCCTGGGTGACCTAACTCTGTGACCATGGGCATGGCACTCACTTCTCTGGCTCTCCCTTTAATCACATGTAAAGTGAGAATTTGAATCAGTCATAAGATTCGGCAATTATGGAACAAGCCTTTGTTTGACACATAGAATCGGTCATATGTATCGATGTTCCTTCTCTGCATAACGAGCCCTACTCAGAAGAGAATGTGGGACAGAGCCACACGTGGACAGCTGATGAGGAAATTCCAAGTTCCTAAGTCGCCCCTATTCTAATGATGCTCAACCATGGAAAGAACAGTAATTGTCAGTCAAGGGGATGGGGTTAGACTTCTGCGTTCTTTCATTCAAAGCATCCCACTTTAAAATGGATTTTAAAATATTTAGGAAGGGATCCTAATGATGAGACAGTACAAAGCAGTGTTGCCCAAATACAGGAGGATGTGACCCATTCATCTGGGCTGAAAACATAGTCATGCGTCTAAGTTTCCCATCCCCCAGCCTCAGTCCCACCAGCCTATTCCCTTTCCAGGCCCGCTCCAGGCTAGCAGTCGAGCAGACTAGTTAAAAGACAATTAGTCCAATTTCACATTCTCTAGCAGCCGAAAAATTTCATGTTATTTCAGTCACAGTGGATGGATGCCAAGTTCACTGGAAGCAGCCCTGCTGATTTATCCAGTCCATTTTAATACTTTAGAAATACTGTTAAAACATGGCTGTCCTAATTACACAGGGATCAACGCACAGTGTCCCTCTCACCCAGGATTCTCCCAGAAGGGCTGCAATCAGCTGCATTCCCCTTAATTTCACCATGCAATTCCAACTAATTTCATCCTAGTACAGTGCTGTCAGACAACTCCCATGCCTCTGCGGTTTTAATCGATTAGCTCAATGTCTCTATAATGCATCACCAGCTGCCAGGCACAGAACTGGACGCTTTGCAAGCATTTCAGCTAAAAGACAGTTTAATTACTACACCAGCCTCTCAAAGGCATAGGCACAAAGCCTTGGAAGCAAATTATTAAAATATTTGGTGTCAACAAGCCACTTTATAACTGAGCAAACAATGACAATTCAAAAGATGGAAATAAGGAGAAAGTCAGTTTTTAAACTGTGAGTAAGCTTTTTATGGACTCTAATACATTCGAGCAAATGGACTGGCTTTGGCATCACTGCTTCCATAAGGCACTGTGTTTCCTGGTCGTTCTTGGGTGGAATATAGGAACATTTGGGACACTGACAGGCTTGGAACACTCTTCTTCAATGGAAAAGAAAATACAGAGGCACCTAGAAATGGCCCGAAGTAGAATAAACGAGTCACAAGTTTGATTACCCAGTCCTCACAAACAATGGATTAAAACAATTAACTCTGGTCACACACATGCCTTCACTGTCCAGCTTACGAGTAAAATTGAAATACCTGTGGACACAGCATAGTAGATAAATGTAAGTCATAGAGAACTTGCAAAAGATACTGAAGTCCATCAGTTTAGTATGACATGCTTTTCAACCACTCTGGGTATTTTTTCAACCATTCTGGGTATCAAAGAAACCAGGAAAACTGGGACCCAAAAAAATGTTCTTAGGCACGACCTAACAGTTTATGCACAACTGTGCCAATAGCAACAAATAAAAAGGAAGAATTTATTTTTAAAAACCTATTTCTAAAGCATTTATCACAAGACTGTAAACATGAGTGTCGGTAGATTTCCTAAGGCCAGCAGGAAATTCAGGAAACCTACCATCTCCAGATCCCATGAGGGGGTGCCGATGGCCGGTCTTTGCCTTGTTTGGTATCTTTCCTTAAAAAGAGTCTGTATGTAAGTCTAAAAACGGAAAGGACATCACTGACTACCGAACAAATGGTCCCCACACACCCGCAGACAAGAAATGTATCCAGCCTCATTATCAAAAGGAGAGTCGAGATATCAAATGAATGCCTGTCTCCTGAATCAGAAGCATAAATTCAGTTATAGACAGAAGTCAATACCTTGTTTCAAAGAGAATTTGGAATGAATATATATATATATATATATATATATATATATATATATATATATATATATATTTATGATATATAATATGTATGTTTTATATATGTGTATAGATATGCATACGTATATATGGAATAATGGTCTTATATTAAGTTTAGGTATGTACTTCCACTTCTTATAAATTCATGTTGATTGAAATTGTGAGCTAGGGGGCACACTTAAGATGCATTATGATAGGCAGAGTATCTGCCAGCCCAAATTCACCAAGTAGCTATCCCCCACATGAAGAAAGGGACTAGCTATGTTACTAACAGTTATCTCTGGTAGTTTCATATAAATCATTAACCATTTCCATTTTGTATTTAATGAAAATTTGCCCCCTTACTTTTCCTTTCTTTACAGCATGATGTTGACCCAGTAGTAAACTACATGCAGTTCCCTAACGCTTTTAAAAGGGTTCCAATTGGGGCGCCTGGGTGGCACAGCAGTTGAGCTTCTGCCTTCGGCTCAGGGCGTGATCCCGGCGTTCTGGGATCGAGCCCCACATCAGGCTCCTCCGCTATGAGCCTGCTTCTTCCTCTCCCACTCCCCCTGCTTGTGTTCCCTCTCTCGCTGGCTGTCTCTATCTCTGTTGAATAAATAAATAAAATCTTTAAAAAAAATAAAAAATAAAAAAAATAAAAGGGTTCCAATTACATCATATAATCTACACAGCAAGCCTTTGAGACCAGTGGGATTGACTTTATTATTTAAATTTCATAGATAAGAAAACAGAGACTCAGAGGACTTCATGGACTTTTCCGGAATCTGAGTGACAAAATTCTAACCAAAACCCAGCTCTTCAGAGGCTCATCATATGCTCTCTCCACTATTTTGCATATTAAAAAATCATAGGACCAACTGTGATAAACCACCTTTCTTTTACGTTGGATCATTTACGATTAAGTCCTAAATATTCCACACCCAATCTTGCTATCATTTTAATACATGTATTTTTTCAAAGATTATTTTTTTCCAATTTTCTTATTAGTTGGGTGACCACACAATTTATCACCTGAAGTGAAATGCTTTTGAGAGTAATGGAGGTTTGTTGATAATTACACTGGAATAAATAGTTGAAAACAGGCAAGGATCCCGGGCAAATGGGACACACAGTTGGGAGACACAGTGTTGGTAACATAGCCCCAGTCAGGAAGCTGCTCTCTCAGAAGCTGCACGTATGCTGAGACTCAGCCTCTGCTCAAGAACGGCAAGGTAATAGGCTGCAGCCATTCCAAAGACAGGTTTGCTTACACATGGTGGTAGGACGCAGGGCCTTGGAATTTGTTCTCGATAAAGCCTATCAACTGGCACTACTCATTTGCAATCTATCTCCAGGCATTTCAATTTGGGTCCCTGACTAATTATTACATCACTATTTTTACAGGTCAGAACAGTTAAATATTGACAATGTCATGCGGTTCGACCTGCATACCTTGAGCATCTCTACTATTTCGTTCCCAGAATGCTTTGTTTTCTGATGTTACATCATACAAAATCCCAACTGCCCCTTTTTCTCGACTCTTCCTTCCACCCATTGTTTTCTTGATTGCCTACCTGCTCTGAATCATTCTAAAAAGCCTAGGGGTTGGGGCGCCTGGGTGGCTCAGTCCTTAAGCATCTGCCTTCAGCTCAGAGCGTGATCCTGGCGTTCTGGGATCGAGCCCTGCATCAGGCTCCTCCGCTAGGGGCCTGCTTCTTCCTCTCCCACTCCCCCTGCTTGTGTTCCCTCTCTCGCTGGCTGTCTCTCTCTCCGTCAAATAAATAAATAAAATCTTTAAAAATAAATAAATAAATAAATAGTCTGGGGGTAGACCCTAGGCTCCTTAAACTTCAGTGTGCACATGAATCATCTGAAGATCTTGTTAAAAATATATCTCATTCAGGGGCGCCTAGGTGGCGCAGTCGTTAAGCATCTGCCTTCGGCTCAGGGCGTGATCCCCGAGACCTGGGATCAAGCCCCACGTCAGGCTCTTCTGCTGGGAGCCTGCTTCTTCCTCTCCCACTCCCCCTGCTTGTGTTCCCTCTCTTACTGGCTGTCTCTGTCAAATAAATAAATAAAATCTTTAACACAAAAAATCTCATTCAGGAGATGGGATGGGATGGGGCGGGAGATAATCCTGCCTTTCTAACAAGGTTTCAGGTGACACCAGTGTCGATGCACAGTTTGAGCAGTAAGACTCTAGACTGTATTGTTCTGATAGACATTAAATTTTGTTACCAGCCTCATCAGTCATTAGCTGATGACTCTGGGCAAGTTAATCAAGCCCTCTGAACCTCAGTTTTCACATACCTAACGTGACACCTATCTCAGAGGCTTGTTTTGAATATTAAATGAGATGATGAGCTCAAAATGATTAGCACAATGCCTGGCACATTATTAAATGAGCAAAATGAAGTAGTCCATTATTATCATTGTGTTAAATAAACAAAACAAAGAGGACCTCTGCTCTTAGGAGGTAGTTGATACACAAATTCCTGAAGTATGATGTTGGGGCGACAGCATCAGATATCCTAGGAACTTTTAGAAATGCAGATGCTTGGGCCAAAACCCTGACCTAATGAATTGGCACCCCTGAGTGCAGGGCCCAGTAATCTTTGTTTAATAAACCCTCCACTTGGTGTTGATGAATGGGGAAGTTTCAGAAGCACTTAGGCTTTTGCTTTGGACTAAGCTTTGTAACACAGAAATATTTACAGCAAAGTTATTTCACAGGGCTGACCTCATTTAACTGTGATGTGTGTGATTCTTTTCACATCTATTACCATCCTGTTCTTCCAGATGAAATCTTCACGTCCTTCCTGTTCATGTAAATTACATACACACTTGCATTAACATTTTACGGTGAGCTTCTTTATATTTTTAAGGTAAAGGCATTTACTTTGAAATGCGGTGTGATATATTTGAGTTGAAAATTACTGAATTTAGGATGCTTTAATTTTAAATCTGCTTACACTCTCCTTTTGTTGTTCGAGCTTTGGCAATATACTCAATCTTTTAGGTAATTAGAGAATGAGTACCCATTTATTTACACCAGATTATACAATTAAGGTAAGCTAGAAGAATTGTTAAAATAGTGGTTTTCCTATCCTTGACATAATTTTCATAGTTTTTTGTAACTTTCATATCCTCCTTCTTTCTTTTTCTTCTTCTTTTGTCTCCTCCTTCCCCCATATCCTTGAGATACTTTTTTTCACTTGGCTTCTAGGACTCTATGATGTCCCAATTTTCCTACCAAGTCACTGTCTGGGTCTTCTCAAAGCCGTGGGCTAGATCTTCATCAAGTTTTGATCTATGAACATTGGAGAGACCTAAGGGCTCCCTCCCCCAGCCCTCTGGCTGTAAAAACCAGATTTATAATGATAACTCCCAAAATGTGTATCCCCAGCCCCTCCCTTCTACCTAGCTATAGACTCACATGCAACTGCCATGACATGACCTCTCTTTAATGCTAACTTGTAAAAAACTCAATTCTGAATTCTCCCCATTGCAAACCTATGTGTTCCCCTAGGAGCCACATATATTTACGCATATATAAATTAACACTATTCTCTGTAGCTCAGGCAAAAGCTTTGAAGCAATCTTGACTCCTTTCTTTCTCTCAATCCACATCCAATCTATCATCAGATCATGCTAGACTTAACCTTCACTGTATATCCTGATTACTTCTCACCTCCTCTCCGACACCTTCGTGTAGGCTACCCTTCTCCCTCCTGTAGACCTCTGCAGTAAAGAGTCTCTGAAACTACTGTCTCTGCTTCCACGTTGGCCCTCCTTAGTATACTTACTACTTAGCAACTAGAGTGATTCTTTTTGTAACTCAGATCATGTGTATCACCATCTGAAACCCTTTGGTGGCTTCCTTCCTTCTTAGATAAAATCCACAGCCTATGTCTGGTGCTGGCTTTGGGTTCAACCTCTCCTCCTACCACTCACCTCTTTCTTACTTGCCTCCAGCACCACCAATCTCCCTGCCTTTTCTAGATTCCATCCAACCCACTCCCATGAGGGCTCTGCATGCTGGTCCCTCTTTCTCTAACCAGGGATCTCTGTAACTTGGTCCCTCACTTCACTGAGGCTCTTACTTAAATATTAGCTGTCAGAGAGACATTAAACCCTTAGAATACCATCTAAAATGCCACCCACTATTACACCCTATTCCTTCACCCTGACTTTTATTTTGATAGCACCCATCACTGATAGGGTATGTATGTATATCTATTCACTGATCTTCTCTGACAAAAAATAAATTCCACCAAAGCAGGGATTTGTTATGTTCATTTCCCTATTCCAAGTACCTGGCATAAGGTAGGCAGTCGAGAAATACTTGGTAATTTTGACAAATAAAAAAAAAATTGAAGCTCAGATAAGGAGAATTGCATATGGTAGCTGGCTGATCAGTGCCAGAGCTATGCCTAGAAACAAGATTTCCTGCTTTCCAACATCCATGCCTCTCCCATTTCACCACAATGCCTCCCTACTTGATTATATCTGCTGAGAATCAAGTAATTCTCTACAATGGCAGCCAAGGTCTTTTTTAAATGGCTGGCATTTCTGTGTTTCTGGATTTTTTTTTTTTTCTATAACAACAACAAAAAAATACTTGCCACACTATCTAAATGTCATCCCATAATGCTCTCTGGCCCCCTTACGCTGCTTGATTTTTCTTTGTAGCGTTGATCATGGCATTACATGTGTATTTTCCTACTTTCTCCTCAACAAGAAATATAAGCTTGATGGCTGGATGGCTTTGCTATGTTCACATATACACTCCAAATATCTGGCACATAGTGGGCTTTCCAAAAGCATGCAATGAGTGAGTGAACAAACATGGGCATTTTATATTCCAGCAGCTACTCTTTCAGAAGGCCAGAACTCTACTTAGAAGAAATAAACAAAACTTTCTGTGAGAAGAGTATTTATATGTTTACAGACATTCTGCTATCATATTATCGTTTATTGTAAGGCATGAGAAAATAATCACCATAATTTATGTTTATAATAATTTATAAGGGCTTTCTATATGCCAAGTACTTTATGTTCATTATCTCTGATCCTCACAATAAACCTGTGAAATTAATTACCATTATTATACTCATTTTACAGATGAAGGAACTACATAAAGCTCATCTTAAAAAAAAAAAGTTACTTATCTAGGATCTCAGAGTCTGTAAATGATGAACTTAGGATTCATCCTTGGATCAATGTTCTTCTGGCTTGGAAATCCACGAGTTTTCTAATAAACCATACCACTTCCTTAAAATTAGAACAGCATTCTTGGGAATAAATATTATTGCCCACAGCAGGGAGATACATGTCTGGTTTAGTAGTTACTTCAGACCTGACAAAAGATCACTGGTTCAGGTAAGGTCTGTCGGACATAGTACAGAAACCTCGCCTATGGCCACGGCGACCGAAGAAAAATTAATTCCCTCTAATTGTCGTGACGACTGTGATGACAGCATTCACTCCCACCCTCGCTCCTTCTGGGTTCCCCTGGCATGTCTGTAACACTTGCTGCAAGTCCTAGGAATAGTGCGTTCACAGCTCTTTATCAAATTCCTCAGGGCCAATTAATCCTACTTTCAGTGCGCAAAGGGTGAACAACGAATGTGAGGTCTAGCGCTAATGCAGTCACCGATACGCGGCGCCCGCACCCTGCTCGCCACGGCAGGGTGGGACGGGAAGCATGAAACTCCGAGTCCATACAGCAATCCGCGAGGGTGAAACCAGTGTAGGCGCCTTTGGTGTTTTCATACGAAACTAAGTCCTAGAAAGACGAGAATAACTTTACTGTGTGCTTTGACACTGAAAAGTGATAGAATACCGAAGCATCTAAAGATGCCCATGCAGTTTTGTGGCTTTGATTTCTAAAAAATTAGATTGGGGAAATTATATTTTGAAAGGATCTGGCCTTTACTGACACGGGGCTCCTTGATCAAATAATCAAATTATACTAATTTATTGTGACTACATACTAAATTTGTTCATCAAAGGCCAGCAGGAAAAAAATAAAGAAGAAAAGGAGGAAAACAACCGGGAATACCGTCACTCGAGTCAGAATGCCGATCGTAGACAGGTCCCTGAAATGTGAGTTCCTACCAGCTGCATCACTTTTGGATTAGACTTCACAAGGAAGCAAAATTACTTAATTCATTATAAGCCTACCCTGATTTAGATCTATGCATGTGAAAATCTCTGTTACTAATTTTAATTGCACTATTCCCTCTCTACAGGATACTGTTAAATTGGTTTGGTGAAATAGTAGTGAATCACATCAAAGTGGTGGGCTACGTTTTATAATATATCTAAATAACTATCCCATTTTCCCAGCATGTTGCTATGCATTTTAAGTATTAATATTATGACTCCGGTTTAGAAGAATGTAGCCTTTTTCTTTAAAATAAATTTTCTTGCTCTTTTAGTACTGTTAAAATTGGGCTGGATTTTAAGTGGCTAACGAGTAATAAAAGAGCAATATCTGCTGCAGGGAACCACAAAAAACATGCTGGCGGGCTCATGAAATATGTTCATTCAAGTCACTTGCAGATACATCATTCTGATACAGTAATGGTTTTTCCAAACTAAGTGGGCTCCCTTTTGTAGCTACACTTTATTATCTGGATTCGTATTTTCCCTCTTACCCCCAGATCTTTAGAGAGAAGCATTTTTTCTCGCATGCACATTTGTAAATAAAGAGAAGCGGTGAGGGTCAAGAGAAAAGCAGCAGACTCATGATTCAGATCTGAGAACTCACACAGGCGCTGCCATTACCGTGCTTCTAGGATTTAAATTTGGGGCAGTGTTTCCGTTTCTTCAACTGATGTAATGAAAAGGAGGCTCCAGCTTCTCTTACATTAATATTCAGCCCTTAAAAAAAGAGTTGCTGGATTCCTGGCTTGTGTATCGTAATGGGGAGGCATCGTGGTCCAACGGAAGCTGCTCGGGCATTTGCAGCAGGGAGCCTAATAAGACAGACCTGGTCTCAACGCCATACTCAGCCCCCGGCTAACTGACAGAGTGTGTGCAGTCCCCTCGATCGATGGAGGCTCCACTTACTTCATTTGTACTATTTGTACTTGGATGATTGTGAGTTTCATAAAGCCTGCACAAGGGACAGCATAGGTAAGGCTGTATACAAAATCTCCAAAAAGGGGGGCTAGTTATAATGCAAATGAAGAGGGGCGGGTGTGAACTTGGGCAGGGTCTGTGGAAACAGAGGGGAAGAGATCATTAGAACTTGGGAACCAGCGAGACAGGGGAGGTGAGGGCGAAGGGGAGAACAGGATGGCATCCGGTTCACGGGAGCTAGCTACCGCAGGGACAGGAGGAACAGGCTGGGGAAAGAGCAGCCTCACGGACAGGGTCACCTTGATGAGTCCAGGGAGATCCAGAGCAAGAGCTTGGAAAAACAGACCCCGAGAGATTTAGAGTTGAGATGAGGAATCACTGCAGCCAAGTAAATTTTGGAGTCAGAGTTTCAGTGGAGTGAGGTCTTTGGATATTCATTCATTCGGCAACCATAGTGAGCACCGTGAGCCAGATGCTATTCCAGTGCTGAGACAGAACAAAACATGTAGCACCCCCTTGACGAACTCCCAGCCTGTGACTATAGATGCCTTTATGCAGAGATAAAAACCTCACCTGCCATTTTTATGAGTTTATTCTACACGCCAGCACTGTGCAAATAACTTAATCTTAGAAACTCACTTAACTCTACAGGTTATTGTTCAGGATGGCGTATTACAACTTCTAATTGATAAATAAGAAAATAAGGCCTCTGAATATTTAACTTTCTCCAAGTCACAGAGCTAGTAAGTAGCAGGGTTAGGGGTTAAACCTATTGTTTTTTCTGATTACAGAGTTGTTAACTCCTGTGTAAAGTGAAAACAGAAGAGACATCTGGAAGAAGCCTGGGAGACATGCAAGCGGATGATGAGCTCAGGACTGATGTAAGGGAGGGAGAGCAGGAAACTTAAAAGCAAAGAGAATTAAGCCAGAAACCACTGGAAACGAGAGACTGAGGAAGCTTAGGGAAGGAAGAAGATGGGACAACCCGCAGGGTCAAATGCTCCCAAAGGAGTCAAGCAGCGCACCATTCCCCACACCCACCCGAGTCAGCTTCTGAAAATCAACAGCAGGGGGCACCTGGGTGGTCAGTCAGTTAAGCATCTGCCTTCAGCTCAGGTCATGATCTCTGGGTCCTGGGATCCAGCCCCTTCTGTCAGGCTTCCTGCTCAGAGGGGAGTCTGCTTCTCCCTCTCCCTCTCCCTCTCCACTTGTTCTCTCTCTCAAATGAATAAAAAGCCTTAAAAAAAATCAACAGCATGAACAGAGACTCAGAGCCCAGCACTGGAGGACTGATGGAAGTTTAGCAAGTGGCAACAGTGATTGAAGGAACATAAGAAGTAATTTAATTGCAGAGAAATTGGAAAGTAGAAACATCGGCCCGTGTGACAGGAGGAATTAGAGTCAAGATGATAGTTTAATTGGAAATAATCCTACTTTATAAAGTTGTAGAGTGATTTCAAATTTTTTTAAAAGAAATTTTCAGTTACCACCATCTTTAAGAGGGCTTTTTTTTTTTCTTTTCCCAAAGTAATTGCCTTGAATGAATACTGTTCACTTCTTGCAATGTCACATCTGCCAGAATTCTAGTGATGTTTTAT
Organism: Ursus arctos; assembly: GCF_023065955.2. NCBI lineage: Eukaryota > Metazoa > Chordata > Mammalia > Carnivora > Ursidae > Ursus > Ursus arctos. The sequence continues at coordinate 14,237,232 of NW_026623053.1, read as the reverse complement.
TTGAGGAAACAAAGTAAACACTTGTAAAAATTAAATGTAGTTCACTTTCGTTTCTTATTTGGTCCTTCTATAAGAGACTTAAGATTATGACTCTGGTCCAAAACCTGAAGCCCTGGCCAAACCAAGGAGTTGAAACAAAGGTCATAAATATCCTGCTACCATTATTATGGGTATTCTGATCAAGAAGCTGGTGTTCTCTGTGGGGAAAAAAAAATGCAAAGCTACTGAGTCTCAGAAAGAACCACTAAATATTATCATATCACAAAATAATGTGTGTGATTCAAATCATGATTTGCCTAAGATGCTAAGCAGAATAGGATTGGAAAAAAAAAAGTGGTTTCTGGCAGGAGAAAACAGATCACAAGTGCGACACAAGGAGGCTGGCCCCAAGCCTGGAATGTGATGAGTACTTGAAGGCGTCACCTTATCTTCATCAGCTTATTCATTGTTGTTGAAAATTTACAGTCAATTTATATGTGTTTTGGAAAAAAAAGGAAAAAACAGAACAACATCACAGTAATAACAACCAGCTTGATTTTTTTTTCTACTTTCCCTTTGAAAAATCATTAAGGATCATTAAAGGGCTCATCCTTTATTTCATGATAAATTAATAAGGAATGTTACTAACTTAATTTTATAAATACCTTGTCAAAAATATTGTCCCCCAAAATAGATATATTAGTTACAGTACATGCCAGAACAGAGGAAGGTGAGATCAGAAAGTGCTAATTTAATTATGCTAATAGTACTCTGGTAAGTATGGAACCAGATGGCAGAGCTAGCAAACAATGGAGGAATTTTTTAAATCAGATATTTTTCAACAAGTATCTGGGCTCCAAAGCTCTATGTCAGTAGTGCTGGTGGAAAGATTTTCCTTTCCTGGGCATGTTATCTACAAGGCTGGTGGAAAGCTTCCCAGAGTATATTTCCAATGACCTCTATCCCTGCCTACAACGCCCTCCAGGAAGGTATTCCTCTCTCAAGCTGGTTGAACCAAGATGTGTACAGAGAGGACAATCTCAACTATATAGCAGCCTGTCAAATGACAACCCATGGCTGTGGCATGTGCTCGATAGGCTAAAGCCCAAAGTTATTATTTAAACAACCACATAGATATACAAAGCTGTTTTTAAATTACAGTCTTCTAGGGGGAAAAACCATGTAACTAATCTAGCCATCAAACCAACGTTACTTAGTCCTACTCTGATGAATGATTTATAAAAATCTACATAATTAAACTTTTAAAATACCAAATCCCATTTACAAAGTAGGTAATCCCAATCTATCCCCCCTTTGTTTTCCATTTAATGATCTCTCTCTGTCTCTGTCTCTATTTCACATACACACTCTTTATTAAATTTAATTCTTGAGTGCCTTATTTATACTATGTTGTTAATGACTAAAAACTCCATCTCCACTAGGTAGAATTAATCTTTTTCTTCTGTTCTCTCACTATTTTGTTCTTTTGTGGTAGATGGCATTGGCATACCTCCCCCACCATCTTTCCCTTTATAGGATCACTCACTCACTCATTCCCCAGGTGCCATGAATGTAACTGCCAATTATTCATAGCTGTAACCTCCAGATAATTATTTTGAGCCACCTGGAGTCAAGCCTTCTGGAAATGCCTGGGCAGTTACACTCAGTGGCTGGGGGAGAGGGAAGTGGTAGGGGGACAAGTCAGTAACGGACTTCTCAGGTATACAAAAGACCAGCCCCTTTCCTCAGCCATATGGAGAATTCTTATTCCAGAGCCCCCCACAGGAGCAGACCAAGGCTGTCCTTCCCCTCTTCTGTCCTCAAGTTGCCTCATCTGAGAGCACCCTCGCTCTACATGACTTGCACAAGAATCCCATCTCAGGGTCTGCTTCCAGAGAACCAGACCCAAGACACCTCTGATAAAATCTTTGACACTTTGTAACTTATGTATCTCTGCAAGTTGTTACTTAAATGAATGTTATTTCCCCACGTATTAAGGTATTTTGCACTTTAACAGGTGTAAATGTTTTAAGATAAAGACATGAAAACATGAGTAAAGCTGTTTGGCGTTGGAGGGGATTCTTTCGTACATCAGAGGCCATTCTTAAGTCATGCCCGTGGGCTGGCACCTTCTTTATCTTAATTCATTCCTAATTTTCACATACCCTCAATAGTTACCCTAAATAATTAATCTGAGCTGGGAACTTAAAACTTCTAAGGGTTATAGGTCAATAATTTGAACGCCTCAAAATCAAGGCATCTGTTTGTGTGTCTCTGGATCCAAACGTTTACTGTCCTCTCAAGGAGCCGTGTGTGGGCTCAAGACCCATCCTCAACTGACCTCAAACTCCAGCCCTGAAACTTCACTAGAATTAGGTCTTGGGAAAGATATATAACCTGCCTCTGTTTCCTCATCTATAAAATGAGGAAAACAATAAGATACCAATGTAGAAGGTTTTTATGTGGATTAAACTTTAATACAAAAGAGCTTTCATTAAACCCTGACAGTAAGCATTCAACATTTTTGAGCTATTTTTTTATTTTGAAACTTCTCAGTGCACTTTATGATAGAACATTTTAAATAAGATCAGTCACTGTTTCCTAGGGGTTTACATATCAAGGTCTTAGTAGGCATTTCCAGGCTAGACAACTAGATGAGTGAATGGAATAGGTCCCTGGTTCACCACCATGATTTCAAGAACATATTAGTCTGTCATGACCTTTCACTTTAAGGGAACTGGTAAGGATATCAAGCACAGATGTAAATTACAGGGGCATAGGCCTTTCCAGGACTCTTCCTCTTGTCTCTCTCTTGGAGGGAAATAAGGGGAGAAGAGACACAGAAGAATATTAAATATTCCAACAGGGAATACCAATGCTCTCCCTTGACTTAAATACATGCAAATGAACTTCAGTTTTCCCATACCCATGACCTAGACTGGAAGAGAAGAAAACAGAGAAAATTCTTCAATTTCCTGATCTCCTCGAGGGTAGACTACACCAAATATATTTTGGGAGCGTTCCTACAATGCCCCATTACAGTTCTAGGCATAACATAATTGACTGATAAATTGCTAATGGAAAGCTAGAAGAAAAAAAAAGCTGAAGCAAATCTGTATACCAGTAAAAGAGAGGTTATATTTTTAAAGTTAAAAGTTAATATACAGGGGTGTCTGGGTGGCTCAGTCAGTTAAACGTCTGCCTTCAGCTCAGGTCCTGATCCCAGGATCCTGGGATCGAGCCCCATGTCTGGAACCCTGCTCAGCAGGGAGTCTGCTTGTCCCTCTGCCCCTCCCCCTGCTTGTGCTCTCTTGCTCTCTCATTCTCTCTCTCAAAAGTAAATAAAATCTTTTTTTAAAAAGTTAATATATACATATGTGTGTGTGTGTGTAGGATAAATATGTAGGAGATGTGTGTGTGTGTGTGTGTGATAAAAGAGAAACATAGAAATCCATGACAAGGAAACATCAAAGACACACCCACTAAATAGCAATGAAGACAACATGAACCATAAGCAACCATAAGAACAAAGGTTTCTTCCACCTCAAAGACTCGATAATTTTATATAATTATGTCTTACCATATTATTAGTTTTATTTACAAAATATTGTGCATAGAGAGAGCATCTCATAAATATATGAAGGAAGGAGCACAAAGAGTCTTACCTAAAGAGAGATCATGCAGAGCTCTATCAAGAGAATTCAAAAATCCTTAACAACAATTAGCAAACTGCATTCAATAGTATATTAAAATGATCAGACGGGATTTATTCCAGTGATACAAAGACGGTTCAACATCCACAAATCAATGTGATGATACACCATATAAACAAAATGGGTAAAAGTCATATGACACCTCAACAGATGCAGAAAAAGCATCTAACAAAATTCAACACCCTTTCATGATAAAACTCCACAAAATGGGTATAGAGGGAACATAGAACAATAAAGGCCATATATGACAAGGCATATAGCAACATTCTCAATGACGAAGAACCGAAAGCTTTTCCTCTAAGATCAGGAGTAAGAGAAGGATGCTCAGTCCTGTCTCTTTTATTTAGTATAGTCTGGAAGTCCTAACCAGAGCAATTAGGCAAGAAAAAAGAACAGCATCCAAATCAGAAAGGAAAACATAAAGCTGTCTTTGTTCATAGATGATATGATATATAGAAAACCCTAAAATGCCACCAAAAACAAACAAACCTTAGAACGAATATATTCAGTAAAATTGAGGATATAAAATTATTATTAAAAAGTTGATATAAGTCAACATAAAAAAGTTTTGTTTCTATACACTAACAAACTATCAAAAAGAGAAATTTAAAAATCCCATGAACAAGAGCATAAAAAGGTATACTAAGGAAAAAATTTTACTCAGGAGGTGAAATATCTGTAGACTAAAAGCTATTAAATACTGATGAAAGAAACTGAAGACGACATACCTAAATGGAAAGATATTTCACGTTCATAGATTGGAAAAATTAATTGTTAAAATGCCCACATTACCCAAAGTGCTCTAAAGATTCAGTGCAATCCCTATCAAAATTTCAATTACATTTTTCATGCAAATAGGAAAAACAATCTTGAAATTTCTTTGGAACCACAAGATATTTCATGTAGCCAAAACGATCTTGAGAACAAAGGTAGAGGCATCCCACTTCCTGGTTTCAAACTATATTGTAAAACTATAGAAATCAAAGAGTATGGTATTGGCATAAAAACAGACACATAGATCAATGGACCATAACCAAGAGTCCAGAAATAAGCTCATACATAAATGGTCAATTAATTTTTGACAAAGGAGCTAAGAACATACAATGCAGAGAAAGGACAGTCTCTTCAATGAATGGTGCTGAGAAAACTGGACAGCCACATGCAAAAGAATGAAACTGGACCTCTGTCTTACACCATACACAAAAATCAACTCAAAGTGGATTGAAGATGTGAATAGAAGACCTGCAACCATGAAACTCCTGGAGAATGACACAGGGGGTAAGTATTTGGCATCAGTCTTGGCAATGATTTTTTTGGATGTGACACAAAGGCAACAAAAGCAAAAATAAGCAAGTGGGACTACATAAGCTAAAAAGCTTTTGCACCACAAAGGAAACCATCAAAAACATGAAATGTCAGTCTAAAGAATGGGAGAAAATATTTGCAAACGTCATTTCCCCTAAGAGGTTCATATCTAAAATATACAAGGAACTCATACAACTCAAAAGCAAAAACCCAAACAACCCAATCACAAATGGACAAAGGACCTGAATAGACATTTTCCCAAAGTTGACATGCGACTGGCCAATAGGCACACGACAAGTTACTCAACATCACTGATCGTCAAGGAGATGCAAATCAAAACTACAGTGAAACACCACCTCATGCCTGTTAGGGTAGCTAGTATCAGAAAAAAGATAGCAAATGCTGATAAGGATATGGACATAAGAAAACACTTGTACACTGCTGAGTAGGAAACTGATACAGTCGCTACTGGCAATAGTGTGAAGGTTCCTCAAGAAATTAAAAATAGAACTACCATATGATCCAATGACCCTATTTCTGGGTATATACCCAAAGGAAATGAACCCATTATCTCAAATAGATATCTCTACTCTCATGTTCATTACAGCCATATTCACAATAGCCAAGATATGGAAACAACCTAAGTGTCCCTTGATGGATGAATGAATTTTAAAAATGTGACACACACACACACACACACACACACACACACAATGGAATAGTATTCAGGCTTTAAACAGGAGAAGAACCTGCCATTTGTGACAAACTGGAGAGCATTACAGTAAGTAAAATATGCCAGACAGAGAAAGACGAATACTGCACGGTATCACTTATATGTGACATCTTACCAAAAAAAAAAAAAAAGTCAAATTTATAAGAAATAGGGAGTAGAAAAGGGGCTAGGAGTGGAGGAAATGGAGAGATTGGTAAAAGTGCACAAAGTTTCAGTTATAAGGTATATAAATAAGGTCTGAGGATCTAATGTACAACATCGTGACTATAGTTGATAACATTGTTTTGTAAACTGGAAATTGAGAGAACTTAAATGTTCTCTCTCTCTCTTTCTCTCTCAGACACACACACATACACACAACATAAATATGTGAGGTGACAGATGTGTTAATTCAACGGGAGGAATCCTTTCACAATGTATATCAAATGACTGCACTATATACTTCAACTCTTACAATTTTATCAGTTTTAACTCAATAAAGCTAGGGGAAAAAAGAACTACAAAGGAAGGAAGGAAGGTAGGAAGGAAAGAAGGGAGGGAGGGAGGGAAGAGGGAGAGAAAGAGAGAAAGAAAGAAAAAGAAAAATAGAAAAGGAAAGGAAAGGAAAGGAAAAGAAAAGAAAAGAATCAATGAGACAAGTGGACTCAAACACCTGGCGCTACCCCATGGCCGATATGCAGTCCTTGGGCCAGGCACCCTTGTCTCTTGAACAAGGAAGAGAAGATGCCCGATTTACAAAAGTCCCTGGGAGTTTAAATCATCTGGGCCAAGTTCACATAAGATACATACGTCTTTGGGCAAGTCTCTTATCCTCAGGCATTCTGAAACTTAGAAGCTGGAGAAAAGAACCATCAAGAATATTAAGAGTCGGGGTGCCTGGGTGGCTCAGTGGGTCTGCTTTCAGTTCAGGTCATGATCCCAGGGTTCTGGGATCAAGCCCGCCATCGGGCTTCCTGCTCAGTGGGGGTCTGCTTCTCTCTCCATCTGCTCGCCTCTCCTCCTCCCTGCTTGTGCTCTCTCTTACTCTCTCTCTCTAGTAAATAAATAAAATCTTAAAAAAAGAAAGAATATTAAGAGTCATGTTTAAAAAAAAATTAAAGATTTATTTATTTCAGAGAGACAGAAAGAGAAGGTGAGAGAGAGCAAGCGGGTGGAGGGGCAGAGGGAGAGAATCTTCGACAGACTCCCCGCGGAGCACAGAGCCCTGCGCTGCAGGGAGGCTCCATCCCAGGACCCAGGAGATCCTGACCTGAGCCAAAACCAAGTCGGATGCCCAACCAACGAGCCATTCAGGCGTCCCTTACATTTTTTTTTAAAAGTCATGTTTTACAATTTTTATGCTATCTCAGGCACACACTAGGAAGCAAATCACACCTTTATGAATGGACAAGTAAAGGCTAAATTCTTCACAGCTATGAAAGAAAGCCGAGTAAGAACGAGCGGCTTCAGATCATGTACGCGTAGAGTGACCGCGAATCGTAAAACACAAGTTGACTCCATCTCAGTGGGCAGCATTAGCCCTCCTGTGTGCATGCACAACACTGGGTGTGTGTCTTGTGGCATTAAAATGAATTATACATGCAGATTTTGGCCCTTGGAAACCTGTAACCCAGTTGAGGGTGGTTACAATCTAGTCAGTGGGAAATAATCATTTAGATACCAAAAAAAAAAAAAAAGTGTCTTCAATTATTTCCATCTTAAATTATTTTGAAAATTTTTATTTAGTGAGACAAACTCCAGTAGACTATGTCAATAAATTCTATTTTACCTTCATGAAGAAGAATGTTGGTTTATATTATAAAAGCATATAAAAAAAGGCTTAATTTCATGGTTGAGATTTCATAAGCATTTGGAGTGCCTACAAAAATCTTTCAAGTCTAACAAACATAGCTCCTCCCTGTTCTTAATTCTCTTTTCTACATTTTGATGAGATGACAGAAAGGACAACAGATGTCTATGGGCCTCTCATAAGTCAAGACCCTTAAATGTTGGTGACACTACCTCAGCACATTAAATTTAAAAAATCTCCTATCTGTATAAATTCCCTTAATATATTCTCATTTGTACATTTATGTAGTAAAAATCACACCATAAAATATATAGAAAGTACAATGAGCTGGAAGCAATATCTTCTAGTATTCTTAGTACCCCAGGAATAGCCTGACCTTGGTATGCTCAGATTCCCCAAAGTCTTAAAATTATACAATGTGAATTGTGGCATTTAATTTATTTTATTCTATATGCTTCAAAATGCAACCATTGATTTTTTAAAGCCTTTGGGCAATATACAATAGCAGATTTCACAAACTACAGGGTAAAAACGACAAAGTCATAATAAGAAATGTCAAGCTGGCGATTACCCATCCCCAACAATGCTTTACCTTCCCAAGTCAGCTATTACAAATGTGTCTCTTTTGGACAGAAAGTGAGAGAGAACTTTTAAACCCACTAACTCTCTTAACAGTCCTCTAATATTTATCTCTAAACATGATCAATAAGCAGGGTTGACAATACCCAGAATAGGAATGCAAATATCCATAGTGGCTAAAGTACTAACAGTCTATAACACTCAAGATTCCATTACCAGTGCTCTGCAGAAAGAGTCGGGATTCCCTTGGGGAGTCCTTCAAAACCACATTAGATGAGAAGATAAGGGGTCTAGACAGATTTTGGACAGGCCTTGGCTAAATGACTTAACTTCTATGAGCCTCAGTTTTCTCATCTGTAAAATGAGGCAACTGGGCCAGCTGTGTATAAGGTACACAGCAGTATATCAGATTCAGGCCAGGCAGTCATTACATTGCAGGAGGGTTGTTTTTTTTTTTTAATAGTTATTTTTATTTCATCTCTGCATTTTTCTGAAGCTTTATGACATGACAATTATATCTGAAGTGGAAACTTGCTTTTGGCTTAGTGTTGAGGACTTTTACAGGAAGGTTTTGGTACGGGACTTAGAACCTAGATGGATTCTCCCCTCAGTCTGAGCTATTCTATTTCAGACTCCTACCAAAAAAAGGGTGGGGGGGGGCAATTTTGACCTAGCAATTCTTATTTTCAAGTATTCAAAGTTGTTGGACTTGTCCTGGTGTCCACAAATTAAAAGATATCCTGTCACTGGTGTCTGTCAGATATAAAAAGAAGGAGACTGTGTGCTTATCTCATCTTTTACATCGTTGTAGACAGGTAGGCCTCTTTAATTTCAAATGTTTTAAAAATTAGCTTCAAGAATGGGAAATGCATGACTTCTCAGAAAAGGTGTTACACTTTGCTTATAATTCCCCCATGTTAGCCTCTGACATAATATACTTTAAGGTACACACTAATATATATGTGTGTGTATATATAAATATATATGTGTATCTTTAAAATGCAACACTCTTTGAAATGCCATTAATAAAGGAAATATTCAGGGTGTCAAACATCAGAATCTAATGACAGACCATCAGAGAGCCAATATATGGTCTACTTTTCAAATTTCAAGAAGGAAAAAAAAATAAAGGCAGCTGTGGAATATAAGAGACTTGGGCTTCAGAGTCCTACTGCTCTGGTTTGCATGGCTCCAGGATTTACCCCGGGTGAGTTACTCTCTCTGTACCTCACTTTTCTCAAGTGTATAGAAACTGTACTTCCTAGTAGGACTGCTGTGAGAATATGTGAGTGAACACCTAAAACAAAGTCTGGCACAGTCAATGTTCGCTTGTACTGTATTTGCTATTATAAAAAAAATTAAATACCTTGCTTTTAGCAAATATCACAAAAAAGGGAAAATTTGTTACCAGAGAAAAGAGATTGCCACATCCATAGGTAGAAGACTATATTGTAAAAATGAGGAGAGTAAGGGTCCCTAAGAAAACTCTACAGAGGAGTTAATGCTATTATTAAATGGAGAAGGAAGTAATGTCAAGTCCCATACTTCTTAAATCTGCTTTACAGTTCTTTGCAATAAGGCCAAAGAGCCCAGGGGCAGAATCTTAGAAGTACACTTCAGTAATGAGAATTGTTAAGCTAATTCCAGCATCTGATCAGAAACGGCCCTTGTTGCTTCCATCCCCTTAAAGACGCTGGCCATGAGACCAGGCTTGAGTATCTCCCCCATCAGACAGGCACTTTGAAGCAGGCAGTAGAGAGGGGTCTGTTTCTGGGAACCACCAGAGGTCCACAGAGTGCTTTCCATCGGTGACGGCTGCTATGGTTATGGAGGCTGTGCCTGCCATTCCACCAGGCTCTTTGCCATATTGACTCAAGAAATATGGCCAATCACTGAGAGAAACTCATGGAGACAACGGCTAGGAACGAGGAAGGAGTTAACAGAAGTTGGAACGAGGCTACTGTAGTTGGAGGCATTATGTCCTGGGCCTCTGAGGGACTCCCTAAGAAAGGAGACCAGAGAGCCCTGATGAAGAGAGGAGTCATGAGGGAAAGCCACTGTTGTGGCTAAAGGCTGGAAAGGGAAAAGAAGGAAATGAACTTTGTTGAGGACCTTCTCTCATTCATGTTTCTTGTGTGAAAGGAATTTGCTAAAAAAAAAAAAAAAAAAAAAAAAAAAAGAAAAGGAAGGCAGCAGCTCAGCAGAGGGAGTTCACAAGACAAATTTTATCCATTTCTCAAATATTCCTATTACCTTTTCAGACACTAACTCCTCTGATTCAATCTACCTCTTTGAGTAAAATCTAGTTAAATCATCCGTGTGTGTGTGTACAGGCCATTAATAATGCATACATCATAGTGTGCTCTGTTCAAGGCAAGTGTTCAGGTTTACTTTCTTTAAAAGCAGCTCTCTCGTGTGTGTTATGTTAGTCTCAAATCAGTTACCTCTTCAAATCAGTTTTAACAAAACATGCTCCATTATTTCCATTTATAAACTAAAATTTCTGTTTTGGTTTCCTTAGGATGTTTCCCTTACGAATTGAAAGAACATTTTTATTGAGTTGATGAATCTGTAAATTAAAAAAAAAAATCTAACAAAATGCCATGAATGATTGTGGCAAAGTGAAAATGGGCAATGTTCTACTGTTATTAAATATGTCCAAGGTAACAATTTTAACATTTCATCATGATTTGATTGAAATCACTTAAATTGTGTGCCTACCTAATTTCAATGAATCAAGGTGAAAATATGACCTTTCAGGTCCTGGCAAGCTGCTCAATCAATCAACTTTATCATGCTCTGCGTGTAATCCATCTGGTTCTATATTGAACTTGAAGGAAGTCTAAAACAATGGCATAAAAAGAGGAATTGTACTCACTACACTTATATTTCTTGGCTTAGGAAGCACAGTGTGTCTTTACAATTTAACTATGCGACAATCAACACTAAATTAAGCAAAAAGCTTCTCCCAGGATTAATTTCTAATTACAACACCTAGGGTGGTAAGAAGAGAGGCACAAACACCAACATCATGAAGGTTATTTTATTTTAGTTTAGCTTATTTATTTTATTTTAGAGATGGAGGGGTGGAGGGGCAGAGGGAGAGAGAGAATCTTAAGCAGGCTCCACACCCTGCATGGAGCCCAATGCAGGGCTTGATCTCAAGACCCTGAGATCATGACCTGAGCCGAAATCGAGAGCTGGATGCTTAACCAACTGAGCCACCCAGGCGCCCCATCACCATGAAGGTCTTAACACGTGATGCTTTCTAAAAGGAAAGATGCCTTTCTTCAATTGGTTAAAAATTGTTCTCTTTACTTAGACCTTTGGAATATGTCTAGCTTAAAACAAAGCAGAGGACATGGCCATTTTTAAAGCCAATCCTTTTTCTTTCTGTCAAACTACTAGCAGGTAGTTTATTTTCAACTCCAGATGAGCTGAACTTTCTGCTTCATTACCTGTTACCAAATACTGCACATTTCCAAAACTTCTCTCCTTGCTCTCAAGGCAAGCAGGAACTCCTCATGATTGTTGCTAAGCCCACGAGCCAAGAATTCCTATAATAAGATAGATACCACCACTATTTCCCAGCATTGCTTTAGGATAAAATGATGTCTGAATTTCAAAGTCCATTACGTTAGAATAGAAATAAAACTACCTAACTTCTTACATAGAAAAAAGTATATTGGAGGAAAATTACTTTGACACATAAAACTGTTATGTCAAATTTGGTATTATGATGGTCTAAACTGTTAACTTGCCAGTTACTAACAAGGTTTAGATTCTGAATGCCTGAAAGACTCAAAATACCACCTTTGACTTTATAATACACTGAGGAAAATGCTTAAATGCAATATTAAAACTGTGAATGGTGAATGCAAAAAAAACAAACACATTTTTTGGGGTGCCTGGGTGGCTCAGTTAGGTAAGCGTCTGACTCTTGATCTCAGCTCAGGTCTTGATCTCAGGCTGGTGAGTTCAAGCCTCACACCGGGCTCCACCCTGGCATGGAGTGTACTTAACAAACAAACAAACAAACAAACAACATTGTTTCACTGGCACAATTGCTTCTTCGAAATTGCTTCTTTGTTACTGTCTTAAATATATGTGACAATGGATATATCTTACCAAGAGAGACTAGAGTTGGTCTAAGTATCTCGTAGACCGTAATATAATCTTTGTCCCAATTCCTAACACCAACATGACAATCAGAATAGCTTGTAGAGTGCCAACAAACAAACCCAAAGCCCCCAAAACAGAACAAAAATGCATCAAGGAAGGAACAAGGCAATCTAAAAATAAAAGCCTACAGAGCTGGGTTTTCTTCAAAGAGTCCATTTGATTAAATACAATGTTTTATTGAGCACATATAACCAACTCAGGAAGAATAACAAAGACTGCTACCTGCAGAGAAGAATTAGAAGAACCTTCACTGGGGAGGTGGCATTTGGTGGGGCTTCTTGAAGAACTGCTAGAACTGGGATAAAGAGAAGAAAGGCAGGATAGTTTTCCAAGTGGGAAGAGAAATATGGGGAAAGCTCTATGGGAGACTGGTAACAGATGTATTTGTACAAGTTTCTTCATGTTTAAAAGAGGAGTAATACTATCCACCCCACAATGGGTTTCAAAACACTTTAATAAGTTATAGGGATGTCATGTCCAGCAAAGGGACTATAGTCGATAATACTGTGTGGCCAACTTAAAAGTTGCTAAGAAAGTTGTTTTTTTTTTTTTAAAGTAGGCTCCACACCCAGCATGGAGCCCAGTGCAAGGGCTTGAACTCACAACCCTGAGATCAAGACCTGAGCTGAGATCAAGAGTCAGGCATTTAACTGACTACGCCACCCAGCTGCCCCCAGAAAGTAAATCTTAAAAGCTCTCATCACAAGAAAGAAATGTAACTTTGTGTGGTGACCGATGGTAAACAGACTTATCGTGATCATTTCACAACTATACAAATGTCAAAGCATTTTGTATTCCTGCAGTAGTACAACGTATCTCAATTATACTTCAATTTAAAAAAAAAAAACTTTAAAACGTTAAAGGGCTCTATGGATCTATACAAACAGAGGATTATCACTATAAGTAAACAGGAACTGTCTTTACTCGACAGGCAAATGTAGCTGTGGTGTGTTCCTGAAAAGGCAAAGGACATCTCCACTCACCCCCCCCCCCCATGGAAATTGGTTAGGATTCTAACTGAAGGAGGAAGAAGTTAGAGAGATTAGATGTGTACTTGGCGTGTACAGATAGGAGGGCCCAGACAAACTGGTGTTGGTCAGAAATAGAGAAGAATAAATCTGAAATTGAATGTAGGTAAAGTATCGATTCAAAATTTAAATGTTACAGAGAGGGATCTGTTAATGGTGATGCTCAAATTTAAAGTCTAAGTGATGGAAAGAAGAGAAAACTGAAGCACTTTTTTAACTTAGGAGAAAAGATAAACCTAATTTGAGTCCTGCTGCTCAATATACAAGTGTGTGGTCAGATCTATCATTACTTTAGGGCTAGATGGGGACTTGAACAGTAATTTAGAATAACGAGAGCAAACCTGAAATTCGGCTGATCTTAACCTCCTTCCGCGCCCGCCCCCCAATGGCACACACACACAAAAAGTTGAACAGGTAGAAGTGATTTCTTCTTTCAAAGATTTGTTTAGCTCATTTAAGTACATGCCAACAAATCATAACCAGATGTTCAAAAATCTGAGTTCACTCACTCAAGGTACGAACATAAGGATCTAAAGGTCTCATCACATAATACAAGAACTAAGGTTATTCCTTAGGGAAAAGGCGGTGTTTGGGATAAAGAGATGCGAAAGTCAGATACTAGCCTTTGGAAGGAATTTATAGACCAGGAAGATGGCCACGCACTGAGGTTCCCAGGGCCAACAAAATAACCATGCATGCAATAGGCTTTTCGCTTTCAGACTGCGTGACCCATTTGGTTCAGTGGCTCTGTGTCCCTGCGTGGGGCCCCTCACTGTTCTGTGCTTCCTCCTCCTTTGCTCCTCTATCTCACCGACTCCGTCAGACTCATCACTCAGTTTCATGGTTCAGTTGCTACTGCAACTGAATATATACATATATATATATACATGTATATACATGTATATATATATTTAAGTTTTTTATTTACAATTTTATTTACAATTAAGAGTTTATTATTTATCTTAGTAGTTTAAACTCAATACATAGATATGGTCAAATTGGGTTTTATCTGATTATAAAGTTTTTATTTTTAACGTTCATCACTAGCACTATGAATCTGCCATGCCATTCTGAGAATCGTCACTAACAGATCATTCTAACATTGAAACTCAATAGACAAGGTTTCACGATCTCACTTATTCCTACCCACTTCCTTGTGAATCTTCCCTTTAAAAATAAAAAGAACAAAGATAAAATATTTTTTATATTATTTACATTTACAATATTTAGGCCCAGCCCACCCCCGCCAAAACGTTTCATGAGTGTTGTCTAGCACATGTGTTCCTTAACATGAATTACCAGGGTGACTGTGAAGAGTAACTCAGATTATAACTCAGCCTTGTCTTTTGCCTATTTCATCTGTTTAAGAACTAGCAGGAATAAAGAGAAGCAATTATGAATTTTTTTAAGTAAAATCATGTAAGTAAAAACCATGTTTCTATCCCATTGGTGAGACAAAGATCTGGGGGTACTTTAATTTGAGCACCATTTTATGAATTGGGACAGTAGGAATGAGTGGTCATTGCCCCTTTTTATTGTATTCCCTTCTACAAGCTAAAAAAAAATAAATAAAACGAAGGAACAGGAGATAAAATTGGAATTGGTGTCTAGAAGAAATTGAACTAGGAACAATGAAGCTCAAACTCTGCATCAGGAGACTGAAAGACAGGGTTCACCACAAACTGGCAGAAAAATCCAATCCCAAACTACAGGCTATCCTTTCCTGAATGTAACAGAACTAGAGATATTTAAAGAGCAAGAAAGGTGCACATTTCCTTCATTCACATAATACATGGGAGACAGTCAGTGAAGTAGAGAGGAAGAATGAGGATGACCCATAAAGGTGTAGGATGAGAGAGAAGATAGAATCAACATGCCCTGTTTTGATCAGGTCAGGTCCTATGAAAACTCACAACATCGAAGGAATTCATTGTATACATTTCATCATGTCAATGTAGAGTACAATTCTAATCAACCACTTGGGAAATTTTCTATTTTCGTTTTATCATAGTCCCACTTAAATTCGTTTTACCCAAATAGGAAAGACAAAGAGCCAGGTATAAAAGCTAGTCCTAAAATAGAACGCCATCTCCACTTGAAATGACTACAACTTCCTTACAAGAATTCGGTACACTATTTAGCCAGTTGGTCTAACCTTGATTACCTAAGTATCTTAATAACAGCAACAATAAAAACATTGAACTGATGGTTCTCAATTTGCTTTGCGACTCTCAAGAAGTGCCAATCAAAATGCGATTCAGATTTTTGCTGGAATGAGAAAATCCTAAAAAAATGTGGCTAAATTTGTCACAATCTCTATCACACTCCAAAGAATGAAGTAAACAAAAATATAATCCAAAACAACTCCTATGTGACCACCGGCATTTAATCTACCCTTGACAAAGGATTGTGGCCTTCCTCCTTTGCAGTGTAATAGCAAAAAAAAAAAAAAAAAAAAAAAAAAAAAAATCATTAAAAGATGAAATGACACTTTTATTTTGGGGAACAAGCAAATGAGAATAACTTCTTCAGTTGTGATAAGCCATCTTTCCCTGAAGTGACCAGCAAATGGGAGATTTTAGAAAAGAGCCACACTCAGTGGTAACCAACAGAAGACATTTTGAGAACTTAAATGTTCCTTATATTGTTTTCCAAAATTGATCTAGTCCCATGGCATACTTTATTCTTCGTGTGAGCAAAAAAGCAACTCCATCAGCACACGTGAATGTAGACACAGCTTTTAGTCAAATAAGGAATAAATTTAAGTCTTTAGACTTACTGGACACAAATATTTCACCAGCAGCTGTGTATTTTAGGACTGTCTTGAGGCCGAGGAGATAGTTAAGTGTTGTGGTTGGGGGCCGGAGGAGAGAGGAAGCCTAAATTACAGAAGAGGGGGACTAACTTGGGGACCAAGGCACAAGGCCTGGAGAACACAGGGGTTAATGTGGTAAAACAAGAGTAGGGGTGAGGGTGGGCGCATACAGAGCTACACCCACAGGTATGGAAGCAGGAAAGTGGGGAGGTCCTGCCTGACGCCTTGGTCTCTGGAAGGAGATGGAATGAGGAAGATCATCCCTGATGGGAGAAGGAGGAGTAAAGCTAGATAGGATTAGAGCCTAAAGAAAGAGGTCATGTTTGGGGATGGTGCCCAGCAGGACAGGAGAGAAAGCAGACCAGGAACCTCTGAAATGAACTCCAGCCCCGACGAAAACCAACGTTTGGTGCTACATTTGAGGAGCAATCCATCTATGAACTCAAGCCAGCCTTCAGATCTCTTTGTCCCCTTACTTTCCAGGGATCTGCTTTCCTATCTATAAAATGAGGACAACAATGGCTAAATGACCTCTGAAAGACGTCCACCACAGATTTCCATGATTTTTGCTTCACATGTCAGTCGTTGCTTCAAAATACAATCTGGAGAGTGCCTGCCTTACAAACAAAATTGACATAAAATTATGCTAGAAAAAATAAAGCCAAGAGTATCGTATATGAACTAATATTTAAGTCCAAATTAAACTGCATTTGGTTATGAAGGAAATAAAGTCAACATATACACTCAGGTTGAGCAGTTTTGAGCAAATTGCAGCATATTTATCTGCAGGTTTGTGTTTTTCTAAAACAAACAAGCAAAAAATTATAATGGCCAGTATGAAGCAAAACAAAACGAATCTGTTTTGAAAGGGTCTCCTTGGATTATATCCTAATTCATCACAAAATTATGAGCAAACTGAAACTGATAATACTTGGGGTAGATCTTAAAATCTAATTAGTAGAATTACTGGTAATTCACCATTTCCTAGATTTAAATTGGATCTGTTACCATTCATAATTTATGAAAACAAAATCAATCAAAATAATTACAATCCATTCCAAATGAGTGAAATTATTTATTTATACTCACCCCCAAAAGAGAAAGTTTTTCTATGATTAAATGCATTGCTTTATTAAACCAATTTCTGTGGTCAAAATGGATACAGTTTTGTTGTTGTTAAGGGATTGAAATTCATTGAAATTTACCTAAATATATTTAGACAAATGTTAAATGGTTAAATAGAAATGTACAAGTAAATCCTATAGTAATCTATTGGTTCTTGTTTTAAAGAAATAGGAAATCTACTTTTTATGAGTGATTTTACAAAACTATTCCTATCTCCGTAGCACAGATTTACCTCAAACAAATGATTTCTACTTACCCTTTGGGCCTGAAGAGCAGTTCTCTTTGAGGGCATCATATTTTCTTTACAACTAACAGTAACTCCCTTTACTGGCCCCGAGACTTTGTAAACCACAGATACGAAAACCTCTTGCAACGTGTTAATCAGTCAACCGCACATCCTCAATGAATTCTATCTAGTTGCTGGCACCTAGTGAGAGATATCACACAGGGCGCTGGGGAAGGAGAAGACAAAGAGCTGTAACTGTGAAACTGGCCTTCCACGACTAAGGACAGACCATATTCAGAAATTCACATTTGAAGGTGTTTACGTGTAGTAGGTACAGATAGGGCTGAGGCCCCCCACGCCCCACTGGTTGAGAGAGCTGGCTCAAAGCGGAGGACAAAAACCAGGATCACGGAAAAGAAGGAAATCAACAGCCCACTTGGCAAATGAGCCTTGAAAAAATACACTTTAAATGATTTCACAGAGTCCTTCCAAATCAAATAGTTCATGATTTAGAAACACTCTAGTCCGGCTGATCTGGTTCCTACTGTGATCATTATGATATTACTAAAAAAAGTGATTGGGCATTCACTTCTCTATTATATTACAAAAGATATGTAAATTAAATGAGAATGAATAGTTTCACAGATACAGACGTACTTCCAAATTTTCACTATACTTATGAGTATCACCTATGAACAACATTAGCAGGACTATCTTCTCATAACCAACCTAGGTAGACATTCTGTTCAGTACCCTGACTACAAAGTAGAGACAAGCATTAAGCAATTTCAAAACAGGGTTATTTTCAAAGTTCCCATGCCAACTGTAGTGCAGTAGGGCTGGGAAGGAACATGTCTACACTGAAGAAGAACACGGTCAAAGCATACTTCCTATTAATTTAAGTTTTTGGCATGTGCCCTAATCTGAATTTTCCTGGCCAACATATTCTTTGTATTTTTCCAGAAATGGGGAGAAATAAAGGCTGGGTAAATCTACAACTGGTTTCCTGTAAAAATTCCTCCGAAGTTCCCAGAAAGATTACAGCATCTCTTGACATAGTCCGTAAATACAGACTTCTGAAAGTTTTCACAATGACTTATATCCAACATGAGGAGTTTTCTCCACACATGTGACATTTATAAAGTATAACCAAGTTCCAAATCATTTCATATTTGATAATTCCTCCAGAACTTTGACCAAGGAAAAAATATCACTGATGATGTAGGCTGCTCATTGTTTTTTCCATTGTTTGAGAAAAGCGAAGAGGCAGCTAAACCACGTTATTGTATTATGTAGCTTTATAAATGCCTTTACGGCTGGTTGCCTCAAAGACTGATGCTCCCAAAACATTAAGCCATTATGCAATATAGTTCACTTAAAGAGCTCCACTGTATGCCAGGTAGTATACTAGGTCTTGAGGATACAGAGGTAAAAGGCATGAAGAAGGTGACAAGTAAACAGGCAATAAAGTTTATCAGACTGGCATGGGACTACAGAGGAAGGGCCTCCGTCTCGGGAATGAGGATGGGGAGTGCGAGACCTCTCACCTAGGTATCCCAGTCGACACTGAAAGGCTGAGTCATTCCGGTCAACAGAGTGAGAAAGAGCTAGAAGAAACAGGAGAACATTCTTTACACTTAAAGTCTGGTAAGGCTGGAAGTAGGTGTGTAGCGAGGACAGGAGTGGCAAAATAGAGGACTAGAGAAACAGCCAGATTGCAGGTTGCGAAGTCCATATATTCTTTGTGTATTAGAAAAGCAAAGGAAAGAAAAACCTCCTGAAACTTTTATGTAAGAAAGTGACATATATAGGTTTTCTTCCTAGAAATAGGACTGCGGAGGCAGCTCTACGGAAAGTTGGAATGGCAGTGGGGAGGGCGAGAGGAGAGGCTGCAGTCAAGGACTCCAGTTAGACTTCAATACCATCCGGATGAGAAAATAATGGTGGATACAAACAAAGCAGAGGGCAGATTCAACCAACTTGAACGAGAAGGGGGGGGGAGAGAGAGAGAGTGAGTGAGCTTGAGTTAACTTCCCAGTTCCTGCCTGCGTGCCTAGGCAGATGGTGATTCCCTTCACTGAGCTAGCAAACACAAGAGGAAAAATAGGTTTTAGATGATACTGAGTTTACCATTAGACGTTCTGAATTTGAGACACCTAGAGTAAACCAGGGCACGATGCACAGAACAGAGCTGAATGTATGCGCTTGGAACTCTAGAAAGAAACCTAGGGTAGGAGTACAGAATTGCCCTGTGCAGCCAGGTAGTAGATAAAACCTCAAAAGACTGAGACCACTTAGTCTAAGGCTGGAAGAGGAACAGGAATCTGGGAAACGTTTACATGTAAAGGCAAATGGAGGAAATAAAGCCCACCAAGGAGCATAATGAATGACTCATCATGGAGATGTAAATGAGGAAAAATTATGATTTGGGGCCAATGGAGAAAACTAGTAAGAAGAAAGTGATAAGGGAGGGGAGGGGCAGAGTATACAACATAAAAAAAGAGCAGAAAAGCAATCACTGGAAATGGAACCCAGGAAGCCAGATTACTGCTGGGAAATCAGCTGTGGTGAGTTGCTTCTAATAGGAAGTACCCTGACCCCTAAAAATTGACTTGTCCTAGAGTAACAATGTATAAAAATCAGAGGCTTGAGAATCAGCTAGACCTAGGTTGGAATTCTGGGTCCTCCAGGTACTAGCTATGTGTAAACAGAAAAGCTGTTCTGTTTAATTGCTATTTCTGTTTCCTTACCTCTAAAGAAGACTCACCATATTATGGTCATTTTGCATATTAAATTCAGGGAGATGACATATGTAAAGATGTCCAGCACAGAATAGTCCCTCCATACATTAGGTCCTTGGTTAGACACGTACACACTCTGCATGAATACCTGCCCGTCAAACCTAGAGAAAACTTCCGCCGGACTCGAGTCTTCATCCATCTACCTAATTTGAATATTATCCTATAAGGAGCCAAAGCTGCATCTGGCTAGCAACATACAGACCCCACAGGAAATCAGATGATCTCTTTAAGAAACGTAGTCCTACGGGCTATACCCTCATTCCTGGAAAGTCTTCATGCACCTCACAGGGATGTACAGTTTGCTTAGAGACACCAGATAAATCACACCAGCTTGTCATAGGCTTCAACACAATAGACGTAGATATGAACCTAATGAATTTATTACAAAAAAAGAGAGAGGTGCAAACACCCATTAAGCAATAAGCTTTTCCTGTTAACTATGAATCTGGGACATAAAACAAAACAGTCAAAAACAGTGAAATGAATTATAATGTGCCTCAAAGCCCAAGGACTAGAAGAAATTGGGCTGGGTCCCCCCTCTAAAATAAGGAAGAAAGCAGAGGGAAGTTTTAAAATTTAAATATAAAATGCAAGTCAAAGACCTGCATTGGTACTAGACTCCTTCATGGACTCATTGTTCCATGTGATCAAAGAAAACATTATTAATATTAAATTGGAGCAGGGGCACATTGTTTTTGTGATTTAATACACTTTTAAAGCCATCTGTTAGGTTATACTGAAGGTTTATTTCACATTTGTTCTGAGACAATGTCTTTGCTTCACGACATACCTGATTTAAAAGAAAAGAAGACTATGAATTACAGTTAAGTATGGAAAATAAAGACATGGTTTAAGGACACAGATACACCACACATAGGATAGATTAGGGGGAATAGCCTTTCTAGTCGTTGGGGCAAGTATGGCTCCCACCACACAAGGCAGCAAAATGGCCATCATCACGCCCAGTGCAGACATCAGCAGGCAACTCCGTTTATTCAGAAAACGTCCTTTTCACCCCATTTGACTTCTGTATATGGAGGCAAATCCACCAAACCCTAAAAAGTACCCAACTCTGCAAATGTACAGTATTAATTTTGTTTTACCTACCTGACCCTCAACTCATTCACAGCCAAACCAAAAGGACACTGAGAAAAATGAAGTTTTGGATAGGAAAAGAAAAAAGAAAATGGCTAGGAAAAGAATCACACTGAGTAGTATTGATAAGGAAGATTGATGGCTTCAGACTTCTCTTTGTGTTTACTGACAAAAGGCAGCGTGCAGTAGCAGAGCTCAGCTTGCCCCAGTGAAAAATGAAGCACGGTGAGTAGACTGCCTACCTCCCCAAAATGTTTTCTGGAACACCAGCTATCTCTTCCTGGTCTAACATCTTCGGTGCCCAGTGGACTATAGTCTATCTTTGGTAATACAACTAGAATCCCATACCCATTTTGATAAATACACGCGTGTACGTATGTGTCCGTTTCAAGAATAACAAGACCTCTGAAGAAGGGTCAGAGGACAGTGGAAGCTATTATCTACAGTATTTATGCAACCAAGTATGCATATGAATTTTTGGAGAGGCAAAAATATCCCACTCAAGTAGTTAGTATCACTAAACATTCATATCCTTCAAACACCAAAGACTGAATAATGAGCAGCCGCAAAACAAGAGGGAAAAAAAAGAGGCTCATTCATAACCACAATCAAGCATGAATAATTACCAATTTTGAATGTAAAGATCATTCAAATAAATGTAACTGATGGATCACCCACATAGGGTGCAAGTCAAAGTAAACAGACAGTCCACTTTAGAAAGTGTCTAGTGAATTGATTTAACAAGTTTAATGCGAGCATGAGTATGGGGCTATTACTGATCGTAAGCTTTACTGATGTTATTTGTTCGCTTGGAAAAATACCGCTCTTTGGAATGAGCACATTAAGGCTAAAATTGCAGAGAAAACCCTATTACAACTTTATTGCTGGCAAATTGGAACCAAACCTTGTCTGTATATCAATTACTTAGAGTTACCACAGAGATAAATCCTTTTTTTTTTTTTTTTTTTGTATAGGCTCAATCTTGAAGACAGTGATGAGAAACTCCTTATTATACCCTACCAACATCACTAGGTTTTCTTAGCAATTTCAAGAAATTGTCAATTAAGTTCTTTTTATTAGGTTCCAAAAGCTGTTACGTCAAACACAAATCTATCATAAGGCTTGTAACAGCATGTTATTTAGGCACATTTCAATGCTTCGCTCTTTCATTATCTACCTACCCCAGTGCAACTGGCAAAGTTCGAGTAAAGTAAAGGAATTTCTTCCTGATTATCCTCGGCTCACAGAAATTTGGAGTAAGTGGCCACTCATTTGCAGCAAATGCTCTACCAAACTCGTTCTTATTAAAACGGGGGGTGGGGCAATCAAAGTTATGCTTACAAGGGACAGATTTGCTTCGGAACTCATTCCAATGGAGGGAAGGAGTGTGAAGCAGTTACCCAGGGTAGTAACGTTCAAAAAGCATAAAGATTATTAAAGCAGTATATACGTGTCCTTTTTTTTTTTTTTTTTTTTTTCTGATTGCACTTGTGAATGGTGAGATCATTAAGAGAAAGCATCAAGTCATCCAGATGGCAACTGATGACAAAACTGTATCTTACAGCAGCAGGGATTACAGGAACATGTAAGCAGTTGTCCTTCTTGCTCCCTGACCTAACAGAGGGTAAATGCTTTGAAAGGACAATCCTGCAGGTCTCCAGGAAGAAGGAAATAGTTAGTACCCTTGCAGGAGCAAAACAATAGAGGTGCATAGAGGTCGGCCCCGGAGGCAGCTGCTCCTTTGACCTTCTAGACAGACAAATGGGGCTTAATAGGAAAGGGAGACAAAACTGGCACATAATTCTAATGAATAAATATGGCCCAACGCCATTCAGGAGTCTTGCACTGGAGACATTCCACGACATTCACATTTCAGATGAAAATGTTTTGTTTTGTTTTGTTAAAAAAAAAAAAAAAAAAGGAATTAAAATGGAGTAAAGACCATGAGTACCAGCCAGCAAATGTGATATTCTTCAGTCTGACCCTTTGAAGTCATTTTGACAATGGCTTCACTTTTGGAAAAAGGCAAAATTAACAAACAGTTTGTATATAATCTTAAATCCTTGTCCTGCTTCCCAAGTAAAAATGAGAAGGATTCTGATCGTCCATAATTTTGAGTCTGTAGACAAAGATTCACATTTTTGTTTAACTTTATTTCCTGAGAAGCATCCCTCAGGAGCTGGACTTCTCGGGAAGGCAAGCTAGTAGGGTCCATTTACTTACACAATGTACATTCAAAGATAGGCAGTGCCGTCAGCCTGCACCCAGGAGCAGGGATTCCAAGCCCAGAAACAGGAGTCAACAAATAACATGAAGAAAGCATGTCCACCACACTTAAAAAGCAACACTTTTGCAGAATTCTGAAAAGCATCTACTGTACTCTCAGATTTCACCGCTGTGGGTTTGTGAGAATTCTCACTTTGTATTTAGGTTTCCACAGCATTTTGCTATAGCCTGACTACTTGGTCACAGGCTAACGACATTTGAAAAGGAAGAAGGTCAAAGCTATCATTATGGTGGTGACAACCAATCACAGTGGGAAAAAATAAGTTTTATTTATTACTCTTAATACAAGAAACCTTTACTGTGGAGTATAATTGCACTGTCACTACACACCAGAGATTTTTAATCCCCAATCATTTCAACATATTTTACAGTTCATTACCTTTCCAGCTAGAGATTGCAGGAAGGACTCTCCTGAGCCTAGACAAAAGCATTAAAAAATCTACTATTTTTATACTCATATTTCAACCCCGCAAAATACCGAATAGGGAATTTGAAAGAGGCTAAGAACTTGTATATTCCAAATGAACACCGGAATGAATATATACATCTCATAATCAATTTTAAATCCCTCCATTAAAGATTAGAATACTTAAAATGATGAATCATGGAAAGAAACGAGACTGTGTAATGTACAGGTTAGAATTTTAAATTGGTTTTATGACAACCAACATGGCAGTGTCCAGACTAAACAAGACAGACTATACACCTTGCCAGCAGCACACACCATCCTGCAGCTGATACAAAGTTATGTTGCCTTTAGAAAGAGATTACCTGTTATGATTCTCATAAGTTCTAATAAGTGTCACTGTGAAAAGGTAAGCAGTTGTATCACTGTGAATTTTGTTCAGTAAAAACCTATCGCTTGAGACCATTTTTCACACATTGTAGCTCATGTGTCTTGCCCTGCATGGATTGAATTTAGACTTCATCACAATTTTACCATGACAGAAGTTGTCTAGTTAGCTAAACTACATCATGAAAATATAATCCACTTTTTAAACACTTCTGGATTCTGCAAATGCTGCTCTTCTGGGTCTGGGGTGCTTGTCTTTGCAGGCCCATAATGAACATGAGAGCAGGCACTACGGCGAATTTATATTCTCTATAGCTCTTACCTACTAACCCACATGTCACTGTTAGAATAATTTCCACAAAATAAAAAAGTGCTCTTAGCAAATAAGTTTCAATTACAAATGATAGTTTCTACATGAGTCCTTCTAAAAACAAAATATAGAAATGATGTACCTTTTCTCTCATCAATGAAGCATGTTTGAGGTTAAATTGTTTATTCTCAAACTTGAACAGGACTTGTTTAATCTCAAGGTTGACTACGACTTTTTACTTGGAAGCCGTGACAAATACATAATAGAATGTAGTTATTTTACCAACTTGCAGTGAATTTTCCCAAAAAGTAGCAAGAATTTACAGGGAAAACCTGCTTCAATGCAAAATGTCATGCTGTTATTACATGTTACAATCACCAAGATCATAAAGAGTTTCCGCTGTCAGCATTTTTTTGAGGAAACCAAAGTCTCTATTTCAAAATAAATGAGCCCAGAGCCTTCTCCTTATTTTTGAGTAAAGGAGAAAAAAAAAAAGCCATTCTGAGTATTTCTAAAGATCTCATCAGAAGAGGAATAATGTAAAACAAGAAGAAGCAATGCCCTCTCTTCATAACGACTTATCTGAGCTACTGAAAGGTTTGGTTGGTTTCCCTACAGAGTTGAAACCTGAAATTCCTTCGTATCGGCAGAAGCATTTATGAAGCAAAAAAAGGAAAAACAGAATTACAAGGAAATGATTAAATCAAATTAACACAGGTTCGAAGGAAGAGGGTTAAAGAATGGGCAGTAAAATATTTACTCAACATTTTGCTCTTAGAATATAAAGAAACTCGCACGAACACAGCTTAAGGAGGTTCAATCTTCACCTATGATTTCATTAGCAAATCTTCGATTCATGAGTCTATGACTCCAGGAACAAGTTCTCTTCCAAGGCCTAGAACTTGAGCAGACCAAGGCTGAAGCAGACGCTGCAGTGATAAGAATCAAAGCTCTGCACATAGAGAAGAAAGGAGCCGGTGCTGAGCTCCTCCCGCAAAGCTGCTGCCCCCACTGAGGTGAGCCACGTGGTCTTGACCAATATCCTCTCCTGAGGTGGCCGTGAATAGTCCCGGTTACACAGATAAGGATAGCTTAGAGCACTTCATCGACGTGCCCAAGGTCATGAAGCCAGTAACTGGCAGAGCCAAGCTCTGATCTCAAGTCAGCTACTTCCGAATCCATGTCTTCCCTGCCACCTATATAGCTGCTGCAGGGAGAGAGAACGACATCTAAAAGGCAAGATACATATATAGTGGAATATTACTCAGCCATCACAAAGAATGAAATCTTGCTCTTTGCAACGATGTGGATGGAGCTAGAGTGTATTACGCTAAGCGATATAAGTCAGTCAGAGAAAGACAAATACCATATGATTTCACTCATATGTGGAAATTAAGAAACAAAACGTGAACATATGGGGAGGGGAGGAAAAGAGAGAGGGAAATAAACCACAAGAGACAAAGAGAACAAACTGAGGGTGGCTGGAGGGCAGGTGGGTGGGGGAATGGGCTAAATGGATGATGGGCATTAAGGAGGGCACTTGTGATGAGCACTGGGTGTTGTATGTAAGTAGTAAATCACTGAATTCTACTCCTGGAATCATTATTGTACTGTATGTTAACTAGAATGTAAATAAAAATTTGAAAAGAAAAAATAAATAAAAGTAATGAAAATTGGTCAACTAGAGAAAAAAGTTTACTCTTGATAAAAAATTAAAATATGGCTTGTGCTGGTATTGTAACAGTATGACTTGCCCAACTATTTTTTAAAAATTCATCAGAACATAAGAGAGTTTTGAAATTCCTCACTAACACGGTGTCAGGAAAATGTTTACTTTGACAGGCAACCAGGCAGGGCTTCAAGGAAACTATAATGGGTCCTCAAAACAGCCCGTGTCACTCCAGAAAATTTAAATCTAGTTTGTAAATTCTGCTTTCTGCCTTACTCAAGAACATTTCTCATGAAAGACTGAGGGTGGATAGGGCATACCCATCTCGTGTTTTCTTTTTTTCTTTCTTTCTTTTTTTTTGATATCTTCCTCCTGTTTTTTTTGTTTGTTGTTTTGTTTTTTGTTTTTGTTTTTTTGATATCTTCCTCCTGATTTCTGATATCTTCCTCCTGGTTTCCATTATCCATCATTTTTAAATAACCTACTTTTCTACAGCCTCTTGCAAGGAATCTAGGCTCTTGGCAACAGGCGTCCCCTATAGCAGAAGCAGCTGAGGTGCATGTACGGGTTGGAGGAGGAAGGCAGGGAGAAGAACCAGCATGGAATGCCGACAGAGGCCAGAGCCCTACAGCAAGGAGTGAAGTGTTCTACATCTGAAAACTGATCGTCTAATCTGGAACTGTGGCTCTCCCAACTGGCTAACTCTGTACCATCAGGATTAAATGAGATAACCCGTGAATTATAGTAAAGCAATCTGGTATGCAGGAACCCAGACTTGCTAATGCGAGTTATCGTTACTCTCAAATCAGGCTGATCACATCACAACCGCCTGGGAGATTTCTCATGGATATTCTGAATCACGTAGCCTGAGTGAGACTCACAACACTCACTTCCTAAAAGCTTTTCAGCTGCATCAGGAGAGCTGCCAAGGTTAGGAACCACTGGCCTAGAGCTATGGTTTTCAAACAGCCTCCTGCGTACTTGTTTGTATGTCCAAGTAAAATTTCCTCAAATGGAAAAGGAAAAAAAAAAAAATTAAAAAGCTGAAAACCATCAGCCTACAGGAAAATCACTGGTCTCCAAAGCAAGTACAAAGACAAGGTCAGAAGAAACCATGCAGAGAAGGGTTGCCCACTCAAGTTGACAAGCATAGGGTAGCCTTTCCTCCTGCATTGCTGAGTCCTGCCAGGCCAGGCAAGTGTAAGCAGCTAAAGGTTCTCTGGGAATGCGGTATAGTAGAAACAGTACTGAACTGATCAAAATAGAGTATTTTAATATTGCCTGTACCACATAGTGGCCATGTGGCCTCAGGGTCAACTCCTCTTGGCCCATTTCATCTGTAAAATGGAGATAATGATATACCAGAGTTTGCAGGAAACAAAATTAGAAGAGAGTAGGCTATCCAAAAAAGCTGGCTGCAGATGAAATACAGGATGGTTTTATTTTTACATTGCACTCCTAAGATGTAAGGTCCAAAATGGTAGGAGCTATGGGCATTTCCTCTGTCACTATCATCCTAAGATTCTGATTTCTAGAAGCATCGCACAATCCAGATAGCCACATGCCTTTTGAGCTAGATCAACTCTAGATCTGAGAAAGAAAAAAAAAAATGAAACCCACTACTCAAAAATAAAAAAATTTTTAAAACTTCCAATGTATTTATCAAGCACCGTATAAGCTTCGAAGAAGTAGAGGCATAAGCCTTCAAATAACTGGGAGGTCAAATGCAAATGAAACCAATGGGCACCAAACCCAGATCGTGAAAATCCTCATGTGATTATATTTTGCTTGGGTAGATAATTTTGTAGATAAACGTAGGTGTCAGTAAAATTGAAAGATTTTCCGAAGAGAAGGCCGAGAGCAGAGGTAACTGTAACATACGTACAAATTCAAATAAACTGACATGCATAGAAGTGAAGTTATTTGAACCGAGAAGCCTTCGAGGAAAAACAGCTTTCCCATTCTGTCATTCCTTTCTAAGTTGTAATTGCTCACTTAACTTTTTAAAGGCAAATAATTCTTCCCTTTAGAGAACTAACATTATTGGTGTTTTAGGCTAATACTGATGCTAAAAAAAAAAAAAAAAAAAAAAAAAAAAAAAAATCAAAGTTTTCTTCAAAGTACCTGTTTTTCTCCTCCCCACCTCTTTTCTCCTAGAAAGCTCCTAACTCATCTTTCAGGCTTCAGCTTGAACTTTAGATCCTCCAGAAGGCATCTCTCCACACCCAAAGCTTCTTAGGCACTGTGAGTGGCCACCGTGCTCTGAGCCTATACCCCAGGTAGGATATGTGTTTTACTGAAAGTCCACACACAGTGCTAGCTTCCCAGAGGACAGACCACCACCTCCTTGATGACAGAGGCGGGCCTCCAATTGCCAGCTCACAGGAGGAGATTAATAATTGCATGCTTATAGTAGAAGTGAATGGTTCTCCAAGTGTTTCTGCCCATCAACATCAGCATCTCCTGGACCATAGTTAAAAATGCAAATTCTTGGACGCCACCCCAGACCTGCTGAATCAGAAATTCAGGAAGGAGAGTCCAGCAATCCGTTTTAACAAGCCCACCCAGTGATTCTGATGCCATACTGAAGTGTGAGAAACAAAGAAGGAGGTACTCAAAAGAAAGCCTTGATATGCATTAGGGTTACCAAGAGAGAATAGTGTTCTCAGAGCGATTACGACTAAAGAGATATCCCGGCTTGCATTATTCTCTCCAGAAATGTTCTCTGATGAGGCTTTTCTGCTTTCATGATGAAGTCATTCATTTATTTTTCTCCTTTGAGGGCGCAGTGCCACAGACAACAGTCTGTTAGTAATGATTTTTGCTAGGAACATGGTTTAAAACAAGAGAAAGAAAAAAGAGCATTTATCATTTGCATGCCTATAGAGGTGACCCGATCAACACTAAGAAAAAAAGAAAGAAAGAAAAAAAAAAGACAGCCTCCTTAATTTGTTCCTATGTCAAAATTTTAATCAAAATGTGCCTAAAGTTTTCAAGTCTTCAAGTGGAGAAGAATATAAACTGCAGAGAGCAGATCTTAAGAATATTCATTTGGGTCAGTTTTTTCACCCAAAGGAAATACTTCATGCATTTCTACATCATCTGATGCCACAGCTTTGCACAAAGTACAAAATATTACATTTGTAGCGTATTGCTTCAGAGCTGTCTTGGAGCAATGTAAACAAAATCTTTATTAT
Source organism: Ursus arctos (assembly GCF_023065955.2). Lineage (NCBI taxonomy): Eukaryota > Metazoa > Chordata > Mammalia > Carnivora > Ursidae > Ursus > Ursus arctos. The sequence goes on along the minus strand of NW_026623053.1, from coordinate 14,207,607 downwards.
CTCTGAAACAGCTCCTTAGATTTGGGCCTAATCTAGAAAATAGAGTGACTATTAGCTAAAAATACTCCTTGAGGAGTTATCCGGAGATTAGAAAATAATACTCAAATCTCTAAGAGAAAGTCACATACGATCTTAGTATTGTGAATATCGTTGATGTAGCCGCCCCTCTCTCCCTCCGTTGCTTACCTTCTCTAATCTTTAGCTTACTTTGACTAGGACACTGGAAAAGGCTAAGAATGAAAAATGATTCGCTAAGCTCTTTTCAGTTTTTATAAGCAATCTCTGCAGACTCAGACACCACCATATATTTTCTACCTGAGTTGTGGAAAGAGCCATCATTAGGAATTTTATTACAAATAGGCACTTACTTATGCTCCTCTTTCAGGGAAGAAAAAAAGAGGACAGGTGGTCATACAAAAATCTGAAATTCCCACGGCTTCCTGTCTTTTATAACAGAAGCATTTGACACGTTTGCTGTCAGATGTAGAAAATCCAATTCATCTTGAATTGGAGAAGGTTACAGTAAACCAAAATACACCTTGTATTATTCTTTTTTTATCCTCAATACTATTTCTTTTCTTTGTTCTGCTCAGTGAGTTTGGATATTATTTTTTTTTTCTTCACCAAGAGATTGAGCATTGAAATACCATAATATAAGCACAAAATTATAGCTTCCTCTGAGTTATTAGCGTATCAATTTGAAAACAAAATCCTGTAAAGGAGAGTTCTAAGTGGTCTGTTATCAGAATTGCTACTTGCAAGGGTTTACAAATGGAGAAGTTTATCACTTATTATTTAAAACATGAAACTATTTTCATGTTACATCAATATGCATGTCTAGAAGCTTGTTTAAGGAAACTATTCACCATGCAAAGTTTTAAATGCACAGTATCAAAGAATAATTTTTGACATTTTGATTCATACATGCTTATAAAGCTCCAAGACAACATGGTTTAATTATAAAACATATTTCTACTGCCTTAGTCATGCCAATTAAATTTGATTGGATACTTTCTTTATTCAACAAGCCCCTTTCATGTCATTTTAATTTACTGTCAAAGCAGCCTGAATATTGGAAACTAAATTATTTACTACAGCCCATAAGCCAATAATGTTCCATTTGTCTCGTACAGAGGGAGACTAGACTAACAAGATTATTAAGGACATTACTTGTAATAGCGAATGTCCTTCACTTTATTTGAGCTTCATGCTGTGCTTTCAGAGATCATACTTCAAAAGAGTTCCATTTCATTCCGTCACAGAACCTCTGATATAAATTATGCTCCACTCCCTTTGTAATATTCTGATCACAGAGAAAGTGGACCCAATATCGTTGGGTTGGAATGGAAGCACACTCTCTTCTGAGACGGCTACATAGTACATTCGTGTTAAAGACCTCTGATGCATTCCCTTGTGCCAACATTGCCAACCAGGGAGAAATCAGATGGATTTATCTCAGAGTGATAATATTTCACACATTAAATTCACAAAAGCATTTTGTTTTCACTGTCTTGAATGCAAACACTGCTTCTAAGACTCTCAGATATGTGAGTAAACCAATGATCTTTGTATGCAAGAATCAGAGAGAGTTCAGTAGGCATTATGTATCTGGACAGACACTTCATGCAGAGCTCCCTGATTGTGAAATCCTAGAACATGAATTAAAATGTACTGTATGGTGACTAACATAATATAATAAAAAACATTTAAAAAAAATGAAATGTATAATGTCTCAAGCAGAAGGACTCTTAAAGGCAGGGAAAATAAATAAAGCTACAGTAAACTGTAATATACCCATGGTCCAAGGGAATTCTGCAGAGGTTAAGCCTCACGCTAAGACTTATTTAACATCTTCATTAGTGGTCTGGAGAGGGAGGAAACACATCAATTATATTCACAAATGGCAATTAATTGGGAAGTGTTGTAATTATTAGTATAAAAATGAAAAAAGAACACAAAGAGGACTGGAGAGGCCAAACCCACAGAAAAAAACTTCTAAAAAAGCAACTGATCAGTCAATTAAAAGGCTATAGCACAGCAGAAATATTAAGTCCCAAAGAGGTGCTTGGAAACATTTTAAAAGATCACAAAATGATGCCAGACTAGAAACCAGCTATAAACAGTTCAAAACAATGTTTGAAAAGGTGTGTGTGTTGGGGGCTGGGGCGGCTATGCAGTCTCTCAAGAGAAGAGAAAGCAGAGCCATCAACTCAGAGAAGTCACGGGGAAAAACAAATGTTCCATTGACTTCTACAAGTCAATCAGAGATTATCAAAGAAGAATATTAACCAGAAAAAAAAGGGGAGGTAAAATACTTTCAGAATAAGTGTTTATCCTAGTTCAAAGATGAATGAAAATTTCATAGCCAAGGGTATCAATACAAAGGAAGTCTTCATTTCATGTAATGAAATTAGACAGTGATTCTTTTTATATACCTCATAATGCCCCCAAAATTATTTAATAAGGCTGACAGAGGCATATGAAATATGAAATTAGAGACGGGTGAGAAAGAAAGAAAAATAGTAGTAGGCATAAAAATGGAGCCAGGAATTAACTAAATATAACTATTTATTTTGGTTTTAAACCAGATAAATGTTGAGTGGTAAGTTCATTATTCCACAAATGAGTGATCAGAGGAAAGAGCAAAGGGCTGGAGCTTTCCAAGTGAACCGACATAATTCCTGAAGAACATATTTTAGACATCCTGTATATCACAAAAGATTATCAAATCATCCTCTCTTTTATGCATGCTTCCATGCAAGGTAAAACAATTCTACCAAAATAATAGAAAGAATTACATTGTGCAATTGATGTAAAGCCCATTTTCTCTAGTAATGTGATATAAGCTATTTAGTAGTGCTTCAACCATTAAGCAATCAACCATCTTTTGATAAAGGAAAATATAGTAGGCGCTTAGCCACATTGGAGGGGTTCTATATGCTGTGGTTAAAAGCAATGCATTCCAAGTTTTTCTTCAGTTACTGCACTGTGTAACTCAATTATGAAAAGGAAATCTATTTCTAATTTTGTTGAAGTAAATGCTTGTGAAGGGAGCAAATTGCACTTTCTAGGCGAAAAGTCTCAGCTTTGATTCTGGAGAGCACAAGGTGACACGCGTGTACCTGGCTCAGATTTACGCGATCACGGGCAAATATTTCAAGGCAAATGCAGCTATAATGTTTATGCTAAAAACAATAGGTTATGACAGCAGTCAGATGTTCTATATCCCTCAAGTGTTGAAAATAAATTGTTTCTTTTTGCACACAAGAGATGGAGATTACCAAGGTGAAACATGACAGAAAATTTGTAGAAAATGAACTTGTCTGTAAGCAAGGCTTGCCTGGTGGTACTGGTTGATAAAAACAGTACCCCACAGGACACTATGTGTTTTCTTAATGAGTTAAATGACAATGAATTTTTTTTTTTTTTTTTAAAGATTTTATTTATTTATGTGACAGAGAGACAGCCAGTGAGGGAGGGAACACAGCAGGGGAGAGGGAGAGGAAGAAGCAGGCTCCCAGCGGAGGAGCCTGATGTGGGACTCGATCCCGGAACGCCAGGATCACGCCCTAAGCCAAAGGCAGACGCTTAACGACTGCGCTACCCAGGCGCCCCCAAATGACAATGAATTTTGAACAGAGAGCCTTGAAAAAATGGTTTTGTTATCTGTCTTCTTCTAAAATTCCATTCACACATAAAGTGACCAAATTTTGGGTTCAAACATTGCCTAGAGACAAGTTTTTTATTTTCCCTCAAGATGGCGACAAGCCTGGCACACAGTGGGTTCCCAGTCCCTATATGTGAAATATGTGGATGAATTGGTTCTCTATAAGCTCATACCTCTCTTTCTACCTGGCCATCCCCTCCTTCTCCTGAAACTCCTCCATGTCACTTACTGTGAAGAAAACCTGTTTCCCAGCACCAAGACACTGAGAGGTACTCTCCCTCCCTCTCCCTTCAAAGCCCCAGGAAGAACAAATTGGAAAGTAATAAATGTGAGGCCTAACATATGCCATTTTCTTTTTTACAGATATAACTATTAATACCAGTTTAGCTCACCCTAAGCTCTCTGAATTCTTGGTCACATACTTACTTCCATGACTGACGTCACCTCCCATCTGAAGGACGTCTGATAAGCAGCAATGATTTGTTATGACTCTCGGGACCTTGTATAACTTGCGAAAGTTGAGATTTTACCCTAACTTGTGTACGTATTAGTTACAGCTGACTAAGTTACCAGACATTACACATGAAGCAAGACTTTCCATATTCATTTTATATGCCATTCTGTGATTTATTCCTCCATTATTAGACCATTTGCCTCAGTAAAAGAGCTAATTACTAAATTCACTAACACAAATGGGAAGAACTAACTCATTGCACTGCCCCACTAGGTAAAAGTTACAAGAAGAATTTCATTACAGCCTTGATTCAATTATACGTGGATTTCATTTCAATAATATATGTCTACAGACAGTATCATCCTTTGTCATTTTAATTTCTTAGGACTTTTGAAATAACATGTGGCAGAAAATTAAATAAAACGCTACATTTTAGGTCATTCAAACTACTTGAATTTTCTTAAATGCAGGATTCATTTTCCCTCTGTATCAACAATGATTCATCTTCCTGATCCATGATCTATTTAATCTGAAACTTAAACATAACCATCAATGGTTTATTCAGGAGAGTTTGTGTTTTATAACATTTGTCCGCAGGACTAGAAAGAGGACAGAAATAGAAATCAACTAACTGTAAGGGACAAGAAAACACTGTCAATAAAATGTTCACATTTTTAACTCATTTAATCATTTTCCATTTATACGCATACTGCCGTACTTCCTACTTGAGTATTATCAATATCAGCTCTAGCATTTATAATTCTAGAATTGTCTGGGGTCTGCAGGCAATAGGTTTACAATCTCAGTAATTTCTGTGGGGTTAATATCACATATTTCTTAGCTCCAAATTGAATATGAACAAAGGTACGCCTTACAGACTGCTGATTTATCAATCATTTGTCTTCTCAAAACATGATAATTCATTTTCTATGAGCCGATCAATGTTTTAATTTTTTGGTATTTCATTTTGAAGAATGTGTTATGAATTCACAAGACTAGATTCTTTATGCAAGGGTGGAAATGTACACAACATTCTGCTGTGAAAACGCACATGAGAGAAACCTAACATGTATAAATATATTGTAAAGATATGCATTTTAATGTTGTAATTATAGTGTATGCGAAATGCACAGTATATATACTGCATTCAAATATTTTAATATACTTATCTTCTTTATGTAAATATCTATGCATAAAGTTCTATAAATAAAATTGTAAGAGTGAATAACATTTCAACATAGAGAAATATATGTATATGCAAATCTATAGATATGTATGCATGTATATTTTCCTGATTGAACGTTATATACTACCCTCCATTTTGACTGAAACAGTGAAATAACTAGCATGTTGCCTCTCTGAAGCCGAAAGCAATTTCCTTTTCTAATTTTAGTTATGCAAAGCCTATGGGCATCATCAGCATTTAGTAATTAGTTTTATAATTACTGCTGTTTTGCTCACTGTCATTCAATTTTTCTTACAACATGGTCTGGGATTGAAACATCCCACATCCACAGCTGTGTAAATTGCTATCCATTTATAAGGCAAAAAAAGTAACATTCTACATACATCATTATTCAGTCAAGAATGTGTTGCTGGTACTTAGGTGATGTCTTGAGTGCATAAGATGCCCACTAAAATGCCAGGAAAAATAGCATTCCAAAGTCCAGGAAATTCTGTCTAATAAAGTAGAGAGGGAACACGAAAGCTGCCAGAAGACTAAGACTTTATCAAAGAGTACTCTAAAATCTGAGAAATCTAGAGTCTGAGATATCATGACAAGCATTTCGAATGTTAAATACTAGCACTTCCTTTCTATAGGGAAGGGGAAATGAACACAGGCATAGGGATCCATAGCCAGTGACCTGCTATGTTAAAATTGTGTTTCTTCTAAAAGGTAACCAAAACCTAAGAAAGGTTTCAATCACAATAAATTTTTCCTAAAACCCAATGAAAAAGCCCACATCTAACTCTCTAGTTGGATACTTCAGTGTAATTTCACTAAAAAATGGTAATCAGGGCACCTGGGTGGCTCAGTCGGTTAGGCATCTGACTTGGGCTCAGGTCATGATCTCAGGGTCTGGGATGGGATCAGGCCTGAGTTGGGCTCCCCATCAGCCGGGAGCTGGCGTGTCCCTCTCCCACTGCCCCTCCCCCTGCTTGTGTGCACATCTGCCGGTGTGCGTGTGTGCACTCTCTCTCACACATAAACAAAATCTTAAAAAAAAAACAAACCAGTAAAATGAAAAGTTCGATCTCTTTCTTATGAAGACTGAAAACTTACAAGCTAACAAATGTGAGGTATAACGTTGCTGTGATAACTCGGAGCAGAAATACCCTCAGAGAAACTCAGAGCGTTCTTTGACTCTATCTCTGAATATACCATTTGTAGTTACAGTCTCTTAAGATTCATGAAAAATCAAAACAAAATGATTGTTGAGTCTCATTTCACAGACTAAAGTGTTTCGGCCAGACCTGGGGATCTCCATGAGCCAAAATCACAGGGAGTCGGCTTCAAAGCCCACTGTGAATCTCAGGGCATCTCAACGTTGGGAAAATGTAATAACGTGCTTCCGAATTAAGAGCCCGTCTAATCTTGAACAAGTCACTCCGTGCCTTTGGGCCTCAGTTTTCTCATCTGTAAAACTGCGGAGTACCTGCCTTTCTCATCGGTCCCTGAGTAGCTCAAGCAGCACAAAGATTATGCAGGCACACTAAAGAGGACAAGAACTTTCTCCATGTAGCCACCGTGGTTCCAAAACGTACGCCTTTAGCCTTCTGGCTTCTGAGAAGGACACGGGTCAGGATGGTTCTTTAGTTTAACGAGCACTTCACTGCTATCGGATTCTCTCAAAATGGTTTCTAACTTTTTTTTTTTTATATCAAAAGCCTCATTTCTACAAATAAATTGCAAATGTTTCAAGAGCAGAAATGCGTCTTCTAGGTCTTTTCTATCTCCAAGCAGAGAACAAAAGGTGATTAAAATATACTTCCTATTCTCAGTGGATAAATAAAACCACAATAAAGTAATTTAAAGGAGAGAAACTGCTAATAACTGGAAGACTTAACTGCAATGCTGTTCTCTAAGTGACACAGGGGGCAACCAAGAACTTGTGGTAGAATAAAACAGAAGAATCGAATGAGCAGGTGGAAGGCCTTAGCTTCACCCCATCACTTCTGAGCACCTAAAAATCCTTTCTTCTTTGATTCTTTTCCAGGGGAGAGAGAGTGAGTGATGAAATTCAGGAAGGACAGAAGGTAAGCCAGAACCAGCCTATCTTCTTTATCACTTTAAAACCCTGGGGTGGGGGGGCAGTTGGGTGGCACAGCGGTTGGGCGTCTGCCTTCGGCTCAGGGCGTGGTCCCGGCGTTCTGGGATCAAGCCCCACATCAGGCTCCTCCGCTATGAGCCTGCTTCTTCCTCTCCCACTCCCCCTGCTTGCGTTCCCTCTCTCGCTGGCTGTCTCTATCTCTGTCGAATAAATAAATAAAATCTTAAAAAAAATAAAAAATAAAAAAATAAAACCCTGGGGCTGGGGACAGGAACCCACTGATTAAGACAACTAAAGATACATCAAGTAGGTGCGAAGTAACTCTAAGAATTACACCAAGGAAACATTCATTTTGCTGTATTAAAGATATACTTGCGCCTAAAAGATTCATTTTGTCCAGTGTTTGAAAGTGATCAGAAATCCAGATTTAAAATTTATTTTCTCATGAAGTAGATTTTGACCGAATAGTTCAGTTCAAATTCACATCTTTCCTTTTAAAACCGTGTTTGTATTTCGTCCTATAGATGGGCATCTGTCCCCCATTCTTTGGCATCTTTCCCCCCAGTTTTTATGCTCTCTCTCAAATATAAGTCAAAAAAGAACTTTTAAAGTTTATTCCGGGAAGCAAACACAGAGCTGTTGATTTTACTGTTACCACAGTGATTACAGGCTGTATTATGCTTAACTTGCTAGCTGCAGATTGTTAAGTGAATGAAAAAAGCAAAGTCATAAAGTGGACAAAGCTGAAGAGATTAACCATTATTCCTGTGAACAAAAAGGCCACAAATTCCCACTCTTCATTCATACTGCCGCTTAATTAATGCACGCAGGTAAAAGGAAGCCAAACAAAAGACTAACAAAAAAGAATAAAAAGGTTCCTCCTTAATACATTTACACAGAAATTAATGAAGTTTCGAGGTGTCCATGGCAGGAATGGGGGTGAGGAGACAGACGGATTCATTCATCAAATAGAATTACTCTAAACTTAAGAACTGTGGACAATTTTTATTTTTAAAAAACATTTCATGATCAATGCCTCATTCTTCATTGACTTGATGAGGTGAATTATTTTCTATATGTTGTTTTACCTAGTTCATAGCTACCAATCGAAATTGTGCGTAATTTCCAAATTTTACTTCGCCATTAAAGATCAAACTACAATACCTTATCTGTTCTGGTGGTCAGAAAGCCTTATGAGCAAAACCTCTTCCTTAAGCCGAACGTTCGCACAGAGCAAATTTCAACATGAGCAATGAAGAACCCAATACAGGAATCTGGTAACACAGACACAAGCTCAAAATCTACCGTAACTTGCTATTTATGATTATAGATTTTGGGACTGATACTAAATCTGATAATTTCCTAAACAGGCCAAGCAAAGACACACAAGCTTTTCCTTTTATCCCCCCCCTCTTTTTCGCAAAGAAGAGAGTGGACACAAAACGTGGCATCTGTGTGAAACATAGTCTGCTCTAGCCAGCCCTCGGACGCAGGGGTCTTGCCCACCAACTCTCTCAGATTCCAGCTGTAGCTAGAACTGAAGCAAGCACAAGAGCTGGGCAAGAAGTCAAAACAGTGAGTGGGTAGAATTCAGGTACGCTAAACAAGAAAACTGCCAAGGGAAGATTCATGTAATAAAATACACCTAGAAGAAGCATATCTCTAGTCATAAAGGCACCCGCAGTTTCTTGAAGCCTCAAATCTTTGCGCAATTTTAATCAACAATTAAATTCCTGTCTTCAACCCCAAATCCAGTAAGTCTGCTGCTTCTTGCTTCCCTGTTTCTTGTCTGCAGACTGATTTAGAGGAGAGTGCCAGAAAGATTCCAGAGGACATCTTTAGGCAATTTAGCTTCACTACCCACATTCACCTGAAAAAACACTTGTTTTTGGAAGGTCTAATAAAAGTAATCTGTGATATTCTAATAAAGAATAGCCACCAGAAAAAAATTCTCTGGAAAACTGGAGAAAAGTGCTGATAAACCAAAAATAGGTTTTTAGAGCTTTCAAAGCTCTTTTAACTCAAATATATGTATTTGTGTTTTGCTGTCACTTTTTTCCATTAGTGCGGTATCTAATACACATTTGAATTTATAGCATATTTGTATCTGGTGACAAATCCTTTCACACATTAAAAATGCTCACTGCTAAGAAAAAAGGTCTTCATTAAAGAGTCTGAATAGGAATACAACAAAGGAGGCAGACTAACAATTGTTTTTCATTATATTTGGTAGCATGGAGTTAATACGCTTAGATGCAAATAACCACAACTCTTCAGCGAAATAGATTTCAAGTGAATAAATACGGGAAGAATGAAGACTAAATTTTCTTAAGACACTTTAGGAAGAAAAAGGTCACCCCCAGGTCCTCTCTACAACTGCTAATAGCTATTATTCGTAATGGCACAAAATATCGAAGGGTTAAAATAGGCATAAATTAACTTTATTGTCAATCACTACATACAGAAGAATAATTAACTCAGTATGTTTATTTATCTACTTTTGCTACTTGATTAAATGAATGATTGATGACAGGTTCCTTGTTTTCTTTTCTTCCTTTTTGTCAGTATAAATGATCAGTATGAAACTAAACGGTGACATTAAAATGAAATCATTAGCAACCTAAAATGTGGGACGACCTAAATGCAAAAGCTTCTGTCTCCTTCACTACTGAAAAATCTAATCAGATCCCTTCACACCCCAAACAGACATATAACATAGTCAGACGTACTTCCTAATCAGGCGCTTTCCCCCAATTTCCACTGTGTCTGCTATGTCTATAATTATGCTAAAGGCCATTCATTTCTCTTAAGGTCATTTTAAATAAAGCTAATTTACAGCATTCTGGGCTCATTGTTGGTGAAATTTATGAACTGTGTTACTGTTTGGCATTTGTGGTCTTACTAAAACTAATGGAAATATCAAGAAGTCCTTGAGGTAGACTCATTCAAAATTAAAATATCAAATAAATGATCAATGATCACTTAAGTAATTTGATTGGTCTAGGATTTGTCATAATTTGATAGCATTTGAAAATGCTAGTTCTAGTTCTCTGCAAATCAGGTGACTAACATCCACAGCAGAGATCCATAGCATACAATCAATATGGGTATAAGGTTGTATGTGTGGGGTGTAAGTGCCACACAAGGCAATGGGGAGTTTTCCTCCCCCCACATCCACTGTCCAGTATTACATGCCCTAGAAACCGAAGTGAAATATGAAAATCTCTGAGAAACCTGTACCTCGGTATCTGATTTGGACTGGCTGGCTCTTCGGACCAGCTGCTTCTTCATTATCTAAAATGTTACCGCTGTTTCACAATTTTGCTCTGCAATTCTTTGAACAAGATCATGAAACGCAGTACCTCCAAGGGACAGTTTAGATAGGGAGAGGAAAAAAAAGAAAAGGAGAAGGGGAAAAGAATACTGGAAGTGGAAGGTAGCAAAAAGGTGACGACAGAACCAAGTCTGAGAACTCAGATCACACTAACATATCAACTTTTATTAATCACACGAAGGGTGAGGTTTGCCACAGACATAATTCAAAAGAGAGTGATGCAGAAGAGGAGAAAGAGTTCAGCAAAGAGCTAATGAGAGCAGGGGATTATAAACCTGACACCGGGCAAGTTGTCCCACTATTTCATACGATAATGTCACTGTGAAAAACCATGAAAAAAAATTTAGTGTGCTCTGAAATTCTTACCTCCTAATACAGTTTCATCTTACAAATAGCTACAAGCGAGGAAGTATGTGAGTGTAATGTAGTCATTTGTTACACCAACAGAACACGCTTGGTCGTGGGGTGAGTTCCTCCAGCACTCACGATCTCACTCCCCAAGCCTACCTTGCTCAAGCAAGTTTGCTAGGAGTGAAGTCAAGTGAAAGGTCTGAATGTTTTCTGCATGCTGAGTTAATTCACCCACAGGCTAACAGAAACAATGGTGCTGACATCAGTTGGACCACAATCTAATAACTGTCTACCTGCCAGTCTCACTCCATCTATTTTGGGGGTATTGGCTAGAAATGTGCTGGGATGCTATCATCCCCTTGAGAAGACAAGATGGTATGGTTATTAAACGCATACCAATTGTTTTTATAGGAGCTTTACATGAACTGCGACAGATACAAATTGACAGAATATTATTTTTAGTCTTTCTTGTGTTTTATTATTGATGGATTCGGGCCTCTTGAGCCACTTGCATAAATCATGGGCCAAACCGAATGACTTTCATTGGGTATAACTACTCAGTACGCAAAGCACTTACGTTCACTAAACGAAACCATCTCTGAACATCCCTTTTTCTTATGTATCTTTTGCACAGAGAGAGGAGTAATTAAAAAACAACATTATATGCCAAAGAAAAAATGATCTCATCTCATGAAGTTTTATAAATATGAAATGTGATCATGGATGTACAATATCTTTGCTTGTTTTTCTACCCAACTCATGCCAGAAAATGTCTCCATACGCAATAATGCCCGGCATGCTGTTCCTATGATTTTTGGGAAACATTATGTGTAAGTGTAAAAAATGACCATATAGCTTTACACTTACACATCAAAAAAGTATCGAGTCCTTAAGTCCCTAAAGTAATAGCTGGCATGAGTAAAGCAACAGGAATGCAGCATGGATAATTTTGTGCCTCCCAATACGTTCCTGCAATACATTGCCATTAGACACAAGTCAGTAACTCAAAGTTATTTTTTATATTTCCATTCCCTTACTTTGAGAAATCTTAAAAATTGAAAACGTGAATGTAAAATACATATTTGGGGGAATCATCACTCGCTTTATTGAAAGAATTCAGTTTTTAACATGAATTGCCGCCAAAATCCTTCATGCAGAGAATTTCTCTAATATGGAAGGGAAAAAAAGTGTTTTTGTTAACATACAAAAGAACATTTTAGAAACAATTTGTCTGGCACTTGTCACTTCACAAAGTGCAGTACCCCTCCACTGGGGGCCACATCTAAGTAATCAATTGTAATTGTCACTGTAAATCCTTATTAAACTCAGGAAAACATCTGAAAAACACTTGAGTAACAACTTGAAGTATGATGAAACAGCTCACTGGAACAATTTTAAAAATACACCTTCGTTAGTAGCATAAAATAACCTATCTTAGTAACATCCCATCATCGCGGTTAGTATTTTACATTGTATATCATCAATGTTAAAACTTGAGGGGACTGCATTCTAAGTGGAGCAAAATGCTCCTGGTGTAGTAATACATGCAACTCCATTTAACTGAGCATTTTTTACACCTATATGGAATACGCAAAGACTGGATTTTTAAAAAAGAAATCACCAACAGTAACAAAGATCCCAACTCTCTAAATTACAGGAAGCCTTTGATCGAGTCAGTGACCCTTCTACAGCTGGCTCTGCTCTGGAATCACCTTTATTGAATCAGTCTGTGTGAATTTTATGTCATTTTAAATATACGATTTCGTATTTTAAGAGAGTAGTCTCATTCCCTCTTAGGTCAATATCAAATAGATGGTTGGCTGAAAAAATATCAGATTTTTATCCTCTACTCTTAGGAGAAGTTTGAGGGTTCTCTCCCAGGGAACTGCAATTTATAAAAATTCTCTTCTCAACTCCATCGCCAGTGTCAAAGCCAGCAGGATAACCAGAGTGCAGAGGACACGTCTGAGACTAAACCCAGTTTCACACCAGAAAAACCGCACAGCGTCTGGGATGTTAAAATACAGAGAATTAACACACATTAATTTGGCGCTGGTTGCCTAAATGCTTCTGGCATTTCCTTCAGCACTTAAACTCATTTTCAGAGAATGAACTGCTGTAAAAGAGTGCAGGCTCATTAAGAGTTTATTTCCTCAAAATGCTGAAGGATAGCAAGTGTCTTCTGCGAGGGATCCAAAAAAACCACATTTATTTCCTTCACAGGGGAAAGAAAACACCCCAAAGCTTTTTGTTTTTGAGCAAGCATCACAGGTTTGGAAATGAGGGATTTCATCTTGCTGTCACACCCTGCCTTACCTCGTTTCAAGGCTGGCTGTGTTTGCTTTCCACAGAGTGAAATTTTAGAAGGAGCAGAAGCCAAATGCTTAAAATGAATGATCAACTTACGATTCGTATGAATCTATTCTTCCAGGCCGCTCTGCTTAAAAATAGCATCATAAATGCACATCTGCAAAGACCGTGCAACCCCCCTTTCCTGAATTGTACAAATTATTAGAGTCGTTGACAAAAGATTTTTTTTGTTTAGGGGTTGGTCTGGGCACTCTCTTTGGCAGACTGCCACTTTTCTAGCAGTAGAAATATTGCTTGTAGAAAGCCACATTGTACTGAACAGCTGTTCTGCTAAAACATTGAGCTAGCAACCCAAGAAATGACTGACTTCACATGTGAAGCAAAACTGTTCCCTCCCTTTGTGCTCATTTAAATGAAAGTACAAAACATTTTCTTCCACGCTGTCTAGTCTTCCCTCCCAGTTACGGGCTTTGGTGGGATGTGTGTGAACCGGGAGCCAAGGTAAGCAATGGACTCTCCCATCACTGCGCCCGTGGCATGCTTGCACTTTGGCCCTTCTACTGTGAGGTTCCCGGGACAGCCGCTTCTCATCTGATCTGACCCTTTCTATATTCGTGCCTCTGATGCTGAGCAAGTTTCTGCAAACCATATCCATTGGAATTGTGAAATTTAAAAACACACCTCATTCCAGCCTTTCTTCCATCTCTGTGAAATGCTAAGATACTCGAGAAAAGGTACCAGAAGATGACATTTGATTAAGCTCTTGGTTTGTAAGTATGGGATGTGATTCATGCTCCTGGTTGTTTGAAATTATCGTCAGATAATAGCAATATACACAAGTGTTCTGTGTCCTACATGCCATTTAGGCATTCTGTTTAAAATAGTCTTCTGAAAAGAAAAACCTTCATAAGCTTACTTGACATCTCGGCAACCACAATTCTCATTAAATGTCACCATGTTTACGGCAGTAACTATATTTATGCATAAGAGATTATCCAACATTTTGCTTAAACCTCTCTCAACGTGAATAACACCTCGCCTTATTATTTTGGGAGCATGTATGTCACTCCCGCTAGATTATAAACTCCTAGAGGGTTCAGTTTCTTTCCCTCTTTGCATTCCACACACAGCCTAGTGAGTCTTGCAATGTAATAAGCACTCAAATACTTACAGCAGGAATAGGTTAGTAAAATGAAAGAGAAACAAGACTCACTCCTGATCTCTAATGACACCACCACCAAAATGTTACCCGAAAACCTAAGGATTTATGTAATATAATAAGATTAAATCCTACAAAACCAAAATTCTGAGGGAAGTAACAGTTATATCCATTGTTTCAATGAATCAGCCTTTCATTTCAGATACGGCCTATTTTAAGAATGCTTTTCTCTTTTTATCTCAATGAAATATCCATGTGTTAAAAACTTATCTCATCAACTTTGAGATCTCATTATTTTAAGCATTAACATAATATTAAATTGCCTTAATATCCTCAAATCACCTGTGTATTTTAAGCAACACTCTAAATTTCCTCTGCTCTGTCACAGGATACAAGTCAAGACTTCTGACATGTTAGAATCTCAAACTGTATTTTTAAATAAATGTTGTGTGTTGACCATCTCTTCCTCCTGATTAACATCATTTCAGAAATACAATCTTACCAAACAAAACAGAAACACAAGTTAGCTCTGATATGATAAAAATCCTAAAAAGAAATCCTAACATGCCTTTGTTAGTTTCTAAACTTAAGCCTCTCAATAAAATCTAGGCTCACTGCAGTAGAAGAATTCCCAAGTCCAACTACCCCATTTCCTAGGCAAACTGAGGCCAAAGAAATGTTACTTGTTCACAGTCACAGACACTTGAACTTGGAAGCATCCAGCTGCATTGACTGAGAGCATACTATTAGTAAGGCTCTAAAGACACACTGACGTGATGGAGATTCTCAGTTTCCATTGCATTCACACATTCTGCTGGCTCCATTGACCTTGTTTACATGCACTGTACCTTTGTTATGGGTTGTCAGAACTCCCTACAACAAGGGTCCCTTTCTTTCATCTCTGTCAACTTTTCCAGCAGGTGTTTGTATGGCAAAAAAAAAAAAAAAAAAAAAAAATGTAGTGACTCCCAATGAGAAGCTTTATTCTGTCTGCTAGATGCAAATCACACAGTAGCACAGGCTGAACAGCTCGACCCAGATTTTCTGCAACTTTGGGAGTCCAGTGTCCGTAGGAAAGACAATTGAAGGGCACGTTAGGTTGGGTAACCACTTTACAAAAGGTCCGGTGTGTGCCCAGAGTGAGGCTTACCTGCCTCTGCATCCTCATCCTCTGTCAGAGCTGGCTACAACATGCTGCATTTTACACATTTTGTTATGCTATCTTCATGTCTCTTTTCAAAATAGAAAATGATAGCAATTTTGCTTTTATGCTAAAATTCTTGTAAAAACCTGGATACTATTCATCTATTTTTACTGAAGAAAGCCAATATTTTAAAGTATTTATATAAAACCCAAACTGTGTACACAGTCTGTTTTCATCATCAGTGCTGATATTCAACACAGCCTTATTTCCCAAACTGTAAAATTATATATGAGTGATGTGCTTTAATTACAAAACTCTACTGAAAAATATATTTTTAAGTCTCTGTAGGGCTTTGGCAAGTGAGGACGATAAACTCACGGATTTTAATTTCCTCTACTACTTTGTACGGTAGTATTCACCCTTTGAGTGCTTGCTCAACACCCTGTGATTGACAGTCTCAAGGGACAATGGCAGAAGAGCACAACAATTTCCTAATGACTACACTTTAGTACTTCGGTAACCTGTTCACTTTAGTAAGTGCTCAAAACGAGACGATTCTGTACAGTCTGGTCGTATTTTTCCACTTTAGGTACATACGGTTTTGGAAATAGGTTCAATTCTACCTGCAAATAACTAATTCAGCTTTAATTCCAAACGTACTCATTTCTAATGTTCATAGTAACAGTGGATTTCTTATATACAAATCCCAAATCTCTTATTTCTAATGCTTTCTGTCATGATGGTTATAGCCATATGATGCCTTAAGCCCCCATTTGAATCAGAAAGACACCTAATATGTTATGTGGGGGAAATCAATCAGAACAATTATTTAACTGAACTGGCCAGTTGTTTGATTAGTCAAGTCAAAATGGCTGAACGACAGTCCTGTGCAGACAAAGCTTTAATCATGTTTCTCTTTGATAAGATCCTTCATCTATAGAGGACTCTGGAGAGTGCTGGTCTGGATCATTTGCTACATTAAATTGAGAAACCAGGCAAAACTAATAAGCCAGACTAAGCCAATGACTTAGTAGGACTATATGGTTACTTTTTCGGCAATACACACGATGCAGAGAACAGCATACATCCATGGAAACCTAGCAAATTATTCACCACCACACCCCTGGCTGGCATACAATTTAGTTATCCTGGCTATCACAGGATATCACAGTATGTAGACTACATGAACACACATTAGCTCTGAAGATAAAAACAAAAACAGGAATTTATCAGAAAGCATGTTACCCACCATTTATTGTCATCAATACACTTTTAAAACAAACACAAGACTCAACCCTTTACTACCACTAATATGCTGCTTACCACCTGGGTTCTAAAAAAGCCCCCAAGTCCCTTCTAGTTCTAAAGTTCTTCACAAGGGTTGGCAAACTACAGCGTGCAGGTCAAATCCACGCTGCTCTCTCTCTTCTACAACCCGTAACTCAAACGGTTAAAAAAAACTCTTAAGATTTCATGGTATGTCATAATTAGAGTTCAGCATCCACAAATAAAGTTTTATTGAAACACAGGCATATGCAGCAGGATACGGATGGTCTGCGGCTGCTCTTGCACTGTAACGGTGGAGCTGAGTAACGGAGACTCCTTGGCCCACAAAGGCTGAAGTATTTACTATCTGGTCCTTTCCAGAACACGTTTCCTGACCCCAGTCCTAGAATCTGTTAACTAGTTTTTGTCTTGGCTTTCGAACTTCCCCTTTTGGGTGATCGTTGGGCAGAGTGTGAAGACTGGACACTGTAACACTAGTTATAACTTTTGGTGAAGAATGGAGAGAGAATAACCAGGGTGTACAATTGTGCTTGTGTGACTCCTTATTGATGGGAATAGGTGGTTTATAAACTTTTTAAGAAAATTGTGTAAACAGCTTAATCAATTTTCTTTCTTCCATATCCTGACTGATATCGCAGTCATCAGTTAATCACCTTTCTTAAGTAATACGACTAGTAACGAAGCCCTAGAGAAGGGTGAGCCTCTGAGCACTTAACAGCGACCAGGTGAAAAGGCAGGAACCTGGGACAGGAGACGTTTCCACTTGGGTAGAGGTCTGTTTTTCTTATGTTTCCGTCATTAGAGTACATTATAGTGCTTTAAAAAAATAACCTTTTTATTTTGGAATAATTTTAGAATCACAGAATAGTTGCAAAGTTAGGACAGAGAGTTGCAACACACCCTTTGTGCAGTCCCCCCTAATTTTAGCATTTAATGCCTTAAGTGATTTTGTTTTCATTGAATTATGACTCCTTTGCCTTTGAATAGCTTCAAAATGTTTTGTGGTTTTGAATATACTAACATTTGATCTAAAAAGGGCTGGTCTCTACCCATGAACCATGTATGTGCACATATGTTCGTGCACAATACAAGTGGGGAAGAGGATACCTATGGACAGCTGGTGACCTGTGCTGAGCTGAGAAACGAAATGCTCCTTATTATGGAGGAAAAGGTGCTGAGTTGGAATTCCAGAGGTCTAAATTCTAGTTCCAAGTCTGTTATTGGCTTTGTTTATATCACTAAAGTTCTTTCTCTATAAGTTTTCTCAACACAATAGCAGGGGGACTGAAACAGACGATCTGTACAATCTTTAAGCCCCAAATTCTTTTGGCCTTCTTCTCCTGCCCAGGCGCTGACATTTGCGGACACATTATGGACCCAGAAAGGATGTGAAAAGCTGCAGTCAATCAGTATTCAAAGCCACATTAGTTTTACAGGTGGAGGTCACCACATGTTTATTAAGGCACAGCCAAGAGTTATGCACAGTATCTAGAAAGCTGTTTCTGAAAATTAAAGCCACAGTACAATTTCAATCATATAAAGCAGTCAGAGGTGACTCCTTCTTTGCTATACCCATGAAATATTGTTATCTGCAGAGCACTGAAACTATATATTGTGCTTTGCAAGAGGTGATAGAGCTAACAAAAACACGTTAAAGAAGTCCAGCCCTAAAGAACAGGGCACATAAACTTCAAAGTCCTAAATAAGTGGGTACAAGTAGTAGAAGGCAATGTCATGACTAAAATATTACATTATTAAGAACAGGTAGTCTTCTTAAAATAAGTTGAATGTGACATGGAATGTAAGTACGTCCCCTACGATACGGCCAAGAGTAAAAAGCAAATCAAAACTATACAAAGTTTTAGATTCATATCTTGTCTATATCATATTTGGCACTTGGCTTATTTACTTTAAAATTTCGTTGTATGCTGTGTTGTTTTCCTCTTTTTATTTATAATGATTGCCCGTGTGCAAATCTTGGTAATCAACAAATAAAATCTTCTAAGAGAAGGAACTCCTGTATTTTTGAACCCAAAGCACCAGGGAGACGCGATCCTTTCCTGTAAAGGGGAATTAAGTAAAACAGAAGGAAAACAGAAATTTTAGCAGAATAAGAGGAGTTAGAGCACGTGGCTTTTGAAATTACTAATCAATAGCCTTAAAAAGCCCAATGGTCTCAGGAGAAGCTAATTTGAGACAATAATTGCTAAATCCTTTCTAACAAACTAGGGTATGGGATTAGAGAGTCAGTAATCACTCAGACCAGAACCACTCACAAAAAGAAAATTCAAAGGAGAAACTGAGGACTAGAGAGGACTTTATAACCCAGGGCACGTGGTTTATTTAATTTTATCAAAAGCTCTCATCTTCCTTCTTTCCTCCCTCCCTCCCTTCTTTCCTTCCTTCTACTTTTATTTCTCAGTAAATGGTAAACACCTCCAAGGCCAGGACTATACTTTATACTTTCTCTATATGACCCCACAACAGCCAGCAGAGGACTCAGAGGACTAAGAGAAAGTACTCAGATATTGGTTGAATGAACTTGAATTTAACACCCAAGACATGGGTTTCTTGAGACTACTCTTTTTATCTGTCAGCTCCTTTGCCTGTACATTACATGAGAGAAAAGGGTTGGCAGAAGGCCGCTCATCTGGGGACGGGGATTACCACCCCTCCTACCTCCTACTCGATACACTGTTTATTTTCCCTTTGGTTTCACACTATTCCCATCATTCTCCCTCCATTTTTCTTCTGCCCTTCTTTTTTTACTCTTTTCTTTCTTCATCCTAGCCTATGACTTAGACACACCCACAGTTCTCATCAGCATTATTCAGCTTGCCGATAGCTATCCCAAGATATAAGGTGGTACTATATATAATTTAATTTAAAAACATGGTGAAATACTTACTTTCCTGAGCCCTGTACATGGAGATACAGACATGCATAAGATGTCCCAGACTGTTCCCTCAAATAGCTCACAGTGTAAAGATAAAGATAGGTATAGTAAGAAAAGAATTATGAATTGATACTTAAGCAACAGAAGACTCAAACAGTAACCTAGAGGAACAAATGATTAATGTTTTAGGGAAGGAGAGAAGATTCACCCAAGAAAGTGACATGTGAGCTGGGTTTCTAAAGATGAACAAGGATCCAGCAAAACCAAAAGAAGGAAAAGGGCATTCTGGTTAGCTGATGGGATGTACAAAGGTACAAACGTATGGTTTGAGGTATTCAGTATTTCTAGGGACAAAGAAGATGACAGCAGATAGGGGGACAGACTGGTGAGTCCCGACATAGAACGCAAAAGTACTCGCGCACTCTTTTGTCCACATTTCTAAAAGTCTCCACAAAAAGTCCCGGAAGAAGTCTTCTGTTTTTTGCTCCTCCCTCTTACACCTTGACCATCACCATGAAAAGAGCCTCTCCCAAGTCTCTGCTGTCCCCTGACAGGGGGCAGACCTGAGCCGACCCCTGAGGAAGGAGGCAAGTCCAGCCAGAGCGATGGCAAGAAGTAACCCAATCAGCTCAGCTCAGCCTAAATCTGCCCAGCCCCAGAATGACCCGGAGCAACAAGAGGAGTCAAGTCTTGTGGCCCTGCTGCTGAGATGTTCTGACGGTTTGCTGCCCTGGCAATGGCGGACTAGCACCCAAGAGCACGCACGCGTTCTCAGTCGTTCTCAGTCGTCAGGCTCACAACCAGGCTTCCGCTGCAGCAGTGTTTGGAGTGGACGGTAGCTCCGGACGCGCGACAGAGCCAGGCGCACTGAACGTCATGCTGACCCGTCCAACCCTCTGACAGGGAAACCAGCAGTGCCTGCCCATGCTGCATGCTGCAGACAGACGGAGTCCCCCCTCTGTGGAGAAGGGAGCTTTCCCTGAGAAAATGCAAAGCTGCACAGAATTACAGTCTCAGAGACATACTCTGCTCCCATCAAGTCCACATTTGTCAGAAAGCCCTTCATGCCCAGGCTCAGAGATGGCAATATAAACAAGGCTTGTCCTATCAGGACATAAATAAAATAAAGTAAAAGGTCAGTTCTTCAAGAAACTTCCTTCAGAAGTCATAACTTCACTAGAGAGATCGAAGAGGATAACAACATGTAATTAAAGAGCCTTCCTGGAAGCATACCTAAGAAAAGGCAATTATATCACATCGTATTTCATATACTAGTAAAACCTGGCACTTGCTACCAAAATAAGCAGGCGTGAACATTGGCAGCTCAGCTTTTGGATGGCCCCACTTCCACTCGGTGCCACCCCTGATTTTGAAGACTTTATTTATTTATTTATTTATTTATTTATTTATTTATTTATTTATTTATCGAGCGCACGCATGACTGGGGGAGGAGCAGAGGGAGAGAGAGAAGTAGACTCCATGCTGAGCACAGAGCCTGATGCAGGGCTTGATCCCATGACCCTGAGATCATGACCTGAGTTGAAACCAAGATTCAGACACTGAACCAACTAAGCCACCCAGGTGCCCCATGGAGCCACCCCTGACTTTGGATTGCGGAAAGTGAAATTGGAGACTAAAGCAGGAGTTGGGCCCCCAGTCTACTGAAAGTCGTAGAGGCAAGAACAGGAACCAAAGAAGGAGCAAGTCTCTGTCTTTTATCCTGCTCTCCTGCTCCTACAGGGAAGATTTGCTCAGAACCTAAGGGTTCAGTCTGGATACTACTATTTGCCTGCCTATAAAGAAAGAATACCACAGGCTGGTGTACATGCCATGCACGGATTCTAAGAAATTGCGGTTCACATTTTTTTTTTTTTTTTAAATAATGTAGAGTAGGACACTTGCCTCCAAGTCTGAACGTCAGTTGGTAGAAGTAAATGTGTGTCAGCACACAGTAAAATGCCCAAACAGGAACTGGGAGACCTCTGAGCTGCTTAGACCAAGAACAATAATCATGCAGACGGTCTTGGATTCTCTACCTTCTGTGGAAACAGAATCATTTTTATAAAACGCTATCTAAGTTTGGGGAACAACCAGTATAGTAATTGAGCATTACTCTGAAAGATGTCCTCTACTCCACTGCTACACGTGACTGTCTTAAGCATGATGCTAACGTAACAGTTTGGTCTTTGCGTCACGCATTCCTTAAATAAAGACCTGCAGGTCTCTCCCCTCAGAAATACCTACCACTGCCTTTACATAGGGAAGGAAAATTCCATGAAAATAGTAAAATTGTTCCCTAATGTGTTCAATTTTAATCACCAGTTGGCTTGCATATTTTTCAACAGTTTCCTTCGAAAGCCTAAAAACATCTTATATTTTACATATCTGAGCATTGTTGCCTGACACACATACACAAATTGTTGTTTAAAAGCTACGATGCTTAAATTGAAATAAAACTTATGCTACGGTGGTAAATATTCCTGGATTAATAGAGTTGTAGCAGATATATACCAAAAATTGACTGAAGTCTGTGATATTAAAAAGAAAATTTATCTAGTTTTAGCAAATGTCAAATCAGCAGCTATTGCTTTTAAGATTAATAAAAGATATAATGGTTTCTAGATAGCCTCTAAATAGAGATTACTATGAATGGAGAAGTGATTTACCAACAGTCACCACAATGAGATTTCTTTAAAGGTTACAATCATCAGTTATTTAGCTGAAACACTGCTGAGAATGCCTGGTCATTTCTTGAATAATGCATAATGTTCATTGTAGATTTGATCTGTATTATAACAATACAGATATTTCTAAAATAATGGAAAAAACTATCTGTTACCTTCCAATTGCTTAACATATCATTTCCATGAAGTAATTGACTCAGGACACATTACACACTGTCACCTGAGTGTTCTTTCTGCAAGCATAACTTGTAATAATCTATACACAATGGGCATCACAAAACAAACTCATCAACCTTTATAGACTTTTAAGAAAAGATGTGATGAATACAGGGCAGAGTGAAGGACCTTTCTGAAGCAGTAAATTAAAATGATTAAGTTTCTATATAGTTGTGTGGGACAAATTTAAATTCAAGCTTTGAAATTTAATTATTAACATGAACAACTCATCACATTAAAAAAAAAAAAAAACATTGCCTACATCGTGTAAGTACTTTTCATATAAATTTCCAAATGCCTTTAGGTTTATTCAAGAGACTGCTTGGAGAAGCACAAAGTATAATGTCTGTCGTTTTATTGTGGGATTATGAACTGCACTTCACATGATGCTGCCGGCTATTTATATAAGCTTGTTTATCCACATGAACTTCTTCAAGGGCACAACATAGAAGACCTTAATAAATTAAAATGAATTTCTTTTGATGTTGTTTCATGAATGTTTGATCAGAATGAGTAACAGGTTTGCATTAAAGAATGGGAGTAGAGCAATAAAATATACATATATTGTACAGCAGACCCAGCTTACAGAACGTGCCCACTGCATTCCTAGCAACTTTGGAGAGCCAGGGTCAACTAGAGAGAGTCACTATGCTCACACCTTCACTGTCCCCCGTCTCTAGTAGTGCGAGTACACGTGCACCAGGTTGGATACTCTGCCATCATCTGCACGGGACTGTCAAACTAATCACACCTGTTCTCTCCTTCCAGCCTCCTAAATACCCATCTCAACCTTCCCGTTTCTCTCACTGACATCACCACGTCCTTCCACAGACCGAAATGCCCATGACAGCAGAGACCATATTTTATCTTTTGTATCCATCTTTATCATAAGTAGTTACGGCGTTTAATGGATTGAAGTCCACAAAGTAAAAATGATGTATCAGTCCTAGTCAAAAGCTGAGGGAATCCTGACCTGGAATGTTCGATAAAGCGGATGCAAATCAAATATCATATCTAGAAACAACGCCATGTGATAGAGCACTAGACCCAAAGGCAAGACAATGGATTCCCGTTTTAAATGTGCTAATACTTCACTTTGAGCTGTTTCTAGATCATTGTCCTCATCTGTAAATGAGGGCATGGTTCTACATGAGCTAGAATTTTCCATCTCTAAAAGGCCATAATTCTGAAAGTTATCAGGGTTATCACCTCACAGAAGAATGGACAGACCATGGAACCATTTTCCTCCTTGGGTAACCACCACTACCAAGGCAGCCTATCAACTGCCAACCCCTTTAAATTAAAAAATGGAAATAAAAGATAACTGTGCTAAGCAGGTTAAGCCACGTCCAGTCCCTCAATCAATGCATTTCAAAGTGAAGCCCAAGAATCTATTTTGCACATTCTGTGACTTCTGACCTGTTACACCTACCCTTCTCATCGTGTATGATTTGGAATAAACATGATTGACCACTGAATAAACTCTTACGGATACAACATACTTACTAGGATTATATTCACATCTTTAGCTTGGGAAAATCTGCTCCGACCTTAGCATCTGGAACACAGACTGGTACATTACCAACTTGACGTCTGTATTTTTAAGGACAGAAGGGTTGTAAAAGGACAGCATGAGTGTGCCTTGCTACCTTATGCCGACACGCTGCCCTTAAGAGCTAACTCTGTTGTATGTTCTTCTCAACCTCTCAGTGTCATTCTCCTGCTCTAGAGCAAGAATCTGTGGACCTTGGCTTGTGGGCCAAGTTTGGTGGCAGCTGCCTGTTTTGTTAAGTGTGGTTTTATTAGAACACAGCCACACCCTACTGTTTACATGTTGTCTATGGCTGATTTCATGCTACAACGGCAGAGCTGAGAGCCTCTCAAAGCCTACAAGAGTTCCTAGATAGCCCATTACAGAAAATGTTTGCCCCGCTCTAGAGGGAAATAACCTGTTACAATTTAAATTCTAATTTTCCTGCTCTCATATGCGTAAGGAACAGTTTGTAAGTACCAACGTGGAGATATGAACAGACTGACACATGCATATATATGTGATTACACCTCTTAGCCCTCAATTGTAAATAGTCACTGCTTTTGATCCTTCATTTTAATTTGAATCCTCTAAGAGGTTACAGCTCCCCACTAGAACCCTTTCCTCCAACAGCCAGGAGTAGAGGGACTTCAAAGGTAGTTGTCAAGGTGTAATCACTTCACTAAAGAACCTAATTCCTTCCCCAGAGTTGCCTACAATTTTGCTAAGTATCCAGCTTTATGTCCACCAAAGGTCTAGATACATGGTTAGAGCACAAGAAGCCAGCAGATCCCTCAAGTCCAATGTCTTCAATAATACACCGTTAAAGATAGAAAATCAAAGGCCAACACCGCATTTACATCAATAAACATATGCATGCATATTCATATGCTAAACATGCTATAAATTACTAGAAGCTTCACTAACACAAAAGAAAATAGCTCTCTTACCTATCAGAGTGAAGAAGACCTAAAAACCTTTAATTAATAAGTTTTAAGAATGACTACACCAAGGATTTGGATGACAAATAAATGTTTATATTTAAACAATTTTTAGGCAATTTGTATAGAGTCTTGAAACATTAATACGTGAACTGTTTTATCAGTCAATAAAATCATTACTCAAAATGCCTACTACAGTTGGACTCGGCTCCCTTCCTCTCTTTGGTTACTAAAGACAGAAAATATTAGTTCCACCCTTTAACAAATAGTCTTATATTCCATCCATCAACAATAATTTGCATGTATTAGCATAACACAAATTAAACCCAAGAAGCACTTTAAGGTAAGTCATCTCATTCTCATTTCTCTGAAACCTTATATAAAGTGATAGAATATTTAGGCTGACAGACTTTTGGAAAATAAAAAAGAAATAGAAGAGGTTTATTTCACCTTCACATGGTGTCTTTCTCATGCAGAGTTCAGATTTCCACATTTGTATCCCTTTAAAGGATTTGATATGCAGGAAAAGAAGAAAGGATGATGGTAAACATTTCATCTTAGAGATACCTACAGACCACCATATTCCAGAATAAACAGGGGCTTAAAACTTACCTTTTACTGATGTGTTAGGTGGAGGGCCTTCCATTCGCAAGTTCCACGGAGGGTCCCCCTGGTTAGCAAAGTCCCTCATTTTCAGATAGCTAATTGTAAGTCGAATGATGGATGCCTTGTCGAGCTGGCTAGTGATGGCTGCAGGAAGAGGCAACAACTTGGCCAATTCATAGAACTCAAAATTTTCTTTTCCCCGGCGGGAGCGAGCAGCATCTCGGGATTTCTCCTTTCTCAATGCTTGTAAACTGCAATCAAAGGAGTGAAAAAGTGCTCATTAGAACATGTGTTTCTGACATAAGATAGAAATTGTTTTCTTTTTATTTCCTTTTTTCCTCTCGCAAAAATCTACCAAAATCTTCTTCCAAATTCTAGGACCATGGTAAAATGAATTCTAGAGAATGTCACTAAAACCACAAATTCTACCTCTGGACTTACTTTTCACAAACTTATGTGCAATGAATAAAAGTCATTTGCTTATTAGGTTTTTTCCTCTATTTGGCCATGCATTGAGATACATTCTTTGTTTCTAAGACCTAAGATTTACAGGTGAAGTTTGATGTTACCAGCTATAAGCAATTGAAAAGATGAGGCTAGTATTTATATATCTATTCTCAGGCTAATGATTTTGTTCATTTAATGGTTATCACTATAGGATCTTAAGCCATCAAAAGTACCCATTCTTAAAAATGTATTTCAGTTATCATCTTGGGGAACAAAGGGTAAACATTAACATTTTATTTGTTGATTCTGTGAATTGCGTTTATATGCTTCTAGTCCTCAATAAGGACTCAATAAGAAAACATCCCATTGAAAATGAAGATTTCAATGTAACTTTATAAATGTGCTGGTAATTGGTTGATAAGAGAAACTTTCATTCTTTATTAATGAATATACATTAGTAGATGGACAGATTCTCTAAGATACTGGAGAATAAAATACATCACCCAGAAAAGTCAAACTTTAAGATAATATAAATTTAATGTTAAAAGATAAAGCCCTGGGGCGCCTGGGTGGCACAGCGGTTAAAGCGTCTGCCTTCGGCTCAGGGCGTGATCCCGGCGTTCTGGGATCGAGCCCCACATCAGGCTCCTCCGCTATGAGCCTGCTTCTTCCTCTCCCACTCCCCCTGCTTGTGTTCCCTCTCTCGCTGGCTGTCTCTATCTCTGTCGAATAAATAAATAAAATCTTTAAAAAAAAAAAAAGATAAAGCCCTCTATGGGTTATTAAAATTTATAAGCATTATAGACATATTACTTCACAGAAGATGCAACAGGTGGGATCCAGCATTTTCCTTTAACTATTCATGTGCATTTCTGTTTGAAGTTTGCTCACATTGCTGAGGGCAGAATCTGGCACAACTGAAGTTGTGTTTGAGCATCTGACAGAATTCCACCTATTCTGAATTGCTCTGTTTTATGTCTGACAAGAAATAAAACCCAAATCAGACCCTGGTGATAAGTAATTGGGCAATATTTACAGTATCAAGGTGCTATTAAAATCATTTGCAAATTTCCATTTTATGGAGCTCTGAAGGCATTTTACAATCTTTGAACCTAGCTTTCTGGTGCCCGTTATAAAATAACAAGAAAGAAAGAAACACGCAAGGAAGCAAGACCAGAGCAATAGATCAAATTGAGGTCGGCAATGCGGCCCCAATCTCTAGCAGTATAATATGGACAATAACACCTCCTATTACACTATACCACATCTGATGTTTTTCATGGTAAAAACATTGTATTCACTGCAGACACTTAGAATCTCTTAGTGAGTATCTATATAATTAAAGCAATGCCATCATACTCTGGTCAAATACTTGCTAAGGCAATATCCCAGCTGTTTTCACTCTATTAATAAAAGATTCTACATTAGCTAACTAACCTATTTCTCCGAACTACACAAGTTCATGTTATCATTTTCAGCATCACGGCAGTCTCAGACAACAAACCTTTGCCGTTCGACGTCTCAAGTGTTAACCTCAGGCAGAAACATCACTAATTTACAAGGGAAAAGCATGGTAATGCCACTTATTTCCCCAAATTATCACTGGTCCTCATGCAACTTTATAGTCCATTCTGGCTTGTTGAAAATTATGTAAATAAACTGAGAGATGCCTTAAAATCTGACAAAGTTTAAGTATAACCAGCATGTAGGTTAACATCTTAGGATAAAAGAACCATTCATACCCCTCTTGATACAGCAAAAGCAATCTATCTAACACCATTTAGGTCAGCTGAGCCAAAAGAACCATGTCCTTTGACACATTTTCTCTACCACTTGTAGAGTGCAGTGGTTCAAGTTCAGTGCTTTGCTCTCTTTATGTTCTTCTCATCAAATAATACTCCAGAAGGTAGGCTAAACTTACAATTTTTTTTGTTATTGTTCAGTAAGTGACTATGATGGAGCTCCAGAACAGAAGTTATAAACTCAAGAGCTCCCCGGGTTAAGGAAGGGAATGTCCATGAGTGAAGAGGCCTCATGGCCACTGTCAGGACCTGGGGGACAACAGCTCAAAGGGACAGCATGGACAGTTTCAGCTGACTGCTGTTCCAGAGGAAGGCACACCTGCTGGTGCCAGATTTCTGGTGTTGCTCTTTCTAGAGAACACAATCTGAATTTTTATATGGCATTTCCAATTTTATGTTATGTTTTAATTTTATATTGAAGTTTTAAAAAATAATGCAAGCCTAATAAAACAAGTCATTTGGCCAATAAATGAGCAGGGATGCATTTTACAATCGGGTTAAGAATTTGGGGGGCCAATTTTGAAGGCAGTTTTACATGGATGTTATATGTAACTTTCCCTTTACACATGTCACTCAGAGGATCTCAAATGGGTTCATCTGTTATCTAATTAATATTACCAATATTCATACTAGGAATTTCTCTGTTCAACTGAAGGAAGTAGAAGATTAGTCCATTATTCTGAAATTGATATTAATGCATAGGTTTATCAATAATTTGAGGGGAAAAAAACCCTTATTCTATGGAGGAGGTAGGCAAAGCCCAAGATCACATGCAGCAATTCAGTGGGCTCCAACGGCTAGGTAGAGGAGGAATGGCTACCTCTTTCCACTCCATGGAAGGCGAATACATAGACACTAGTGCCTTTGCGTGCCTCGCCTAACCAAACTCTTGCCTAGCCTAATTCTGACACCTGACTTATCGACAGTACTACTGGGCATGGAGCACCTGGGTGGATCAGTCAGTAAACCGTCTGCCTTCAGCTCGGGTCATGATCTTGGGAGTCTTGGGATCAAGCCCAGCATTGGACTCCCTGCTCAGTGGAGAGCTGGCTTCTCTCTCTGCCCCTCACCCCACTCTCATGCTCTCTCTCACTCTAATAACTAAAATCTTTTAAAAAAAATAAAAAATTTGAAAAATAAAAATAAAATACTACTGGGCAGCACTTACTTCATGTGTTCCTGACGCACCTTCTTGTTGGTTTTCTCCTCTCTACCCCTACGCTTTTTTTTTTTTTTAACTCTAACACTCTGTGTTACCCTACTGGAGTAATTGTCTTGGCCATAATCTTAATACAAGGGTTTCCATGACTCCCACAGGACAGCATTATACAGACGCCGCAGTTCAGAAGATTCAGAATAATGGCACTGTGTCTATAATAAGTAGCAATTGGTTTTGAGGGCAACAGCAATAAAATACAGTCAAAGGATTATAAAGGTTATAGAGATGCTGATAGAAGAGATTAAGCTAAAGACCCTAAGACAATGACACAGATTGTGGATTAAGTTTATACCTGCTTTTGTGAAGTAGAGCCCAGTTGTAAGTAATTCTTCAATTGAATTAAGGACTACATTAAAACTTAAAATTAACTGTGTATTTGTACATTCTGTTCTAAACCAAAAACTTTCATTGTACTTCTAGAATACTAAAGAAAGAATGGAATGATTGTACACGAATAAAATGTAAAGTGCTGGGGTGCCTGGGTGGCTCAATTGGCTAAGTGTCTGACTCTTGGGTTTGGCTCAGATCATGATCCCATCAGGCTTTTGAGATGGAGTCCTAGGTCTCACTCCTGCTCAGCAGGCAGTCAGCTTGAGATTCTCTCTCTCCCTCTGTGCTTCCATTGGCACACACGCACTCTCTCTCTTTCTCTCTAAAATAAATACATAAAAATCTTTTTAAAAAATGTTATGGTGCTGATCTCTGCCTCGTAAAAAATGGTTCGACTTCAGACAGACAGTAAGTTAGTCCCTGCGTCCAAACTTCCCACTGCTCTGATGTTCTCCACCTAGTCTTTGGATAAATAGAAAAAGAGACTCTTCCTTAATCCTCAGCAAACCAAAATTTCAAATCTCTGATGACAATATTATCATCCTCACCGATCATCACCACCACCACCAAAACAACAAAATCAACAATTTCAGAAGACACACACACGTATTAATTAATTTATAAATAAATCAAGAGGTCATATGCAAAATTGTGTGTATACTTTGGGGAAGATAGTAAATAATTTTCAGAATCTCCAAGGGGCTTCTTCACAACCAAAAGGGTAACAATCTAATATCTAGGATTTCCTATCATAAAACTTATAAAGTTGATTCCCCCACTCTTTGTCATTGACGTCATCATAATGAACTCTCCTTAACAACCATCCCTTGTTAAAAATATTAATGTATTGGGGCGCCTGGGTGGCACAGCGGTTAAAGCATCTGCCTTCGGCTCAGGGCGTGATCCCGGCGTTCCGGGTTCGAGCCCCACGTCAGGCTCCTCCTCTATGAGCCTGCTTCTTCCTCTCTCACTCCCCCTGCTTGTGTTCCCTCTCTCGCTGGCTGTCTCTATCTCTGTCAAATAAATAAATAAAAAATCTTCAAAAAAAATATTAATGTATGTTTATTTAATTTTCTGCCTCAGTTTCTTTCATCTATGAAATGGGATGATAATACTATCTGCTTCAAAAGGTTCTTGTTGAAATTAAATGAGTTAATTTTTTTAAGATTTTATGTATTTGAGAGAGAGAGTGAGTGAGCAAGTGAGCACACGCAGGGGAAGGGGCAGGCAGAGGGAGAAGCATGTTCCCCGCTGAGCAGGGAGCCCGATGCAGGGCTCAATCCCAGGACCCTGGGATCATGACCTGAGCCGAAGGCAGACGCTTAACCAACTGAGGCACCCATGTGCCCCAAATGAGTTAATTTTTATAAAATATTTAAATGGTGCCTGACACACAGTAATACTATATAAGATATATTAAATGAAAACCTAAATTTGCTTCACACTAAATGTTCTATGGTTTTAGGTCTACAATACTCATTTAAAATGTACACACTGTTCTCACCAGTATCATTTCTCGTCACTGGTTCTGACATATCACATTGCATACTTAAAGCAAAATAAAACTCCTTTATTGCAATGATACTGATTTTTCATTATAGTCTTCCTTACGCCTATAGTCTGTTGTATACCACAGCCATATTTAATGAGTTTTCAAATAAAACTTATTCCATTAATGAATGATTAAAAGGTTCAGAAATCAATGATTTTCTTACTAGGAGTAATAAGTGGGCATTTTTTAGTTCACTAAAGTATAAAAAAATGGCATTCAAGTGCAAGATAAGCAATTGTGTTTATATATATATATATATATATATATATATATATATATATATATATATAAATAAAAGAATATCCAACTGTTGTTAAGGGAATGTAGTGCTCAGAAGAATTGTGAAAACTTCTATAAAAAAAAACAAACTTCAAAATTGCAATGATAATTATTGGTCAGAATGATCTTATGAGTACTCCTGGCAGAAAGGTGATCTTTCAAAGTATCTTTCAAAACCTCACAAATCTAGAAATTCTCCTTGATGTCAGATGAAACCCCAAATCCAGGACCATGGAGAGCTCACCCATCCTGCCTGGTAGGTGGGGAAATATGAAAGTGCCGGCGGCATTTGCTGCTTTAGCTTCCACACGGGGGTGGGGGGGGGGCAAAGCTAATAATGAAATTCTTCTTGAGACAGAAACAAGCAAAAGATAACAGCAGGGGAAGAAAAAGTAAAAAGTTAAAGAACAGGCACTGCCACTATCACAAAGCCAATATTATGAAATTGACTCAGTATTTGCAATTTCTCTGAAGCTGCCACGGAACTGGATAAAGATGTCAATTATTTATTGGGCCACTTGTCCATGGTGGGGAAAAAAACAGATAACTTTGCACCTGATGACTCATTAAATTAAAAGAGGTAAGGTATCCTTTGTGGCTTATCAAATTTAGCTTTGCAAAATTGATTACTTTGATTTCCTACTCGCAGAAATAGTTACAATGATTATGGAAATAATATAGCTGGAGATCTACAGGGGATAACAAGGAGCAAAGTAACTGTCACAGAGTAAAACAAAAGTAAGTCAACTTAAATGTTTCTTCTTCTCCGATGACTTCTTCATAGCCAGATTTTTATCAGTTCTTTTCATATAATTTATAATTGTATTTGTGGAACGGCTCCTGATAAGGACATTATCAATAGATTCACACTATGTCTACATGAAAATCTACTCTCTCAGCCTCAGTTTTAATACTTTCATGTAAGCTCTCAGAATACAATAACCCATCACTATAAAAGACCACAGCAGATTTTGGTCCTCTAACTGTAGGGGAAAGAAAAGGTAGAGTCAGAACCACTTTTATTTGGCCTTTTTAAAGTACTTCTAAGGAGGCAGAAAGTCAGGTTTTTATGGATTTTCCTACTTGTTTTGCTTAGAAGAACCCAGCACTACAGACTTCTACTATTTATCAATTAATCTGGCATGCAGCCTCAAAGGAAGAAGGTCGACCTGTATTAAAAATGCAGCCATCAAAAATTCATCAAAGGTTTCAGCATTTTAACTCATGAACCTTTGAACACCTGCATACATGTCAGATCTCTGGTCATAGTTAACAGTGAAATCTATAGTTACTCCAGTACCTTCTCCTGCCCTGACATGAGCAGAATGAGGAGGATTCCCAGGGAAAAAGTAAAGATTCTATAAGCACTGCTTGCCCTTCTTTCACTACTTTCAACAAAACGGCCCAATACACATTGGCATCACATAGAGTTCAAAGTCAATCAAATCAACCTACTGCAAAGAAAAAAAAAAATCTTTCAAGAGTATTTTTCCTCATGATTGTAAATATCGGCTTTCTTACAAGGCAATATAATTGAGAAATGCATAAACAGCTATTATCTAGCAGGGTTATACACTGCATAGCTCAAAAATTGGAGTCTTTTAATGCTCTCCAAGAAAAGGTAATCATTTCAGAAACCTTCCTTTAATGTGTGAAGGAAAGAGTATACAGTATATGCTGGAAGTTAAAACTGGAACCTTCAAGTTCAAGGTAAGAACTCTGCTGCTTAACTAATGCACTGCTCATAGCTGTCATCATTAATTTATGTTAGCCTCTGTAAACATCAAGAGTATAATAGGCCAATTTCACAACTAAATATAGATGCACATTTTGCCCTTATATAAATGGCAGATTGCTGCTGTAGATCATTGCTGCAGCAACACGTCAGTAAAGATGCACTGTTTGATGGTCTGATGCTCACACAATATATAAAACCAGTTGTAATGGTTGTTTGGAAGCAAAGTGTAACATAGCAGCAAAATTTCATTTGTTCCACAAACTCAGGATATATTAAGCTTGGCTGACAAAGACTGTTTGATGTGCTAAATCAGTTTGACCTTCATTCTTGCTTTATTTTTCTCATTTAACATGTGAAATGACCATTATTTTTCCCCATGTGAGAAAATATCATGAAATTGATTGCTTTCAAAAAGTGTCAAGAACATCTGCAACTGCGAACATTTGATAAAAGTATCAAACTTAGGATGCATCCTTAAAATTTTTAACTAAGATATATTCTGATTGAATAATCATGACCCATTTTTTACTTGTAGTAAAATAGATCAAAAGAGTAATTAGAGCCATTCAACTGAGTGCCTTCCCTCATCTTCAGAAAATGCCTTGTGTATGTTTGAACTTAATAATTAAATTAATTGGTTTTAGCCAATGAGCGTTTTTATTCTTAACACTTTAAATAAGAGGATTTAATTCCAGAATGAGTCATTAGAATAGTAATAAAGAAAGCTGAGAGGTCTGCACAATCCTTTTCAACCAATGTTCACCTTGATTCAAATAATCCTTGAATGAACCACAGCAAGACCAAACTATTCATTGTATGCTTTGGTGTCTGCCAAAAACCTCATGAATCAAAGTGTTTTGTTCTTCATTTTCCCCCAGAACTTTAAGCTGTACAACTGGCAGTTCCATAATAATGGAAAAACTGTGGCTTTATCAAGTAATTTCTCTCCACCCAATAAAGAGCACTTTACCTTGGAGCAACTTGTATATTTCACACCTTAAATTTCTATTTACCAAATCAGCTAATCACTTCACAATTGAACTCAGAACAAAAAAAAATTATCAATTAAAGTGGTTGAAACTCCTGCAAATTATCATTTAGGAATGAAGTAATTGCTTTCATCAGGGCAGAAAAGCCCGCCAGAACAGAAATGTCACTTTAGATTAGTGTTCTCACTCCTGAAGCTATGGATGACACAGCTGATATAAGACTAAATGCCAAGACCAATCAATTGCTTTTGTGGCTCTGCTCTGAGCTGCTGTAAAAGGGGCCATTTTCTAGGATCTACTCTTCATTATAGTAAATGCTATCTCCTTGGTAACATAATTCCATTTCTCATAAATTCTGTCTGAGAGCATTGTCCTAACAATGGATGTTTGTGGAAAAGAATGCTGTTGGTTTAATGCACAGAATTAAGTGTGAATGGCTGTCAAACTGCTATAGTTTACTAGTTCTTAAACATAAATTGAAGTCTTATACATTAGAAAGAATTCTTAGGGAGAAATGAATGTCCTGAACAAGGGTAAGATAGTGTATTTGAAGGCTCCGTGCTACCGGTTTAGAATTTTGACTATTCTAGTATTTATCTGTCCTGTACATTAAATCAGTCAGCTCCCACCAGAGGTGGGTGAACACTTCCCTTACTTTCTCAGCAGTGTAGTTTGCAAATGTGAAACCTCAGAAGCAAATATGGACTCATTAGGCAACGGCATGCGATTTGTGAATAGCCACAACTGTGTTAAAAGAAAAAAAAAAAAGTGTTCTTTGAGCTGAGCCCTTCCTGGAAAGCATCCAGATCTTAATTTGTATTGTTCATCCTCCTGAAGTTACAAGAATCTGGATTGCAGGCTCCAATTAAAAGGAAATTGAAGAAGCTAATACAGTGAGAAAGCAGCCATTCCCTACACTGTTCTCTTCAGGTCTGAAGTTTAGAAAGAGATTCAGGATCACGGGCCTTTGCCCGACATGGGATAAAGCCTTTCTCATCCTGGTGAGCACACATGTGTAACTTCCATTAACAGTAACAGGAGTCGTGAGCACACATTGAGAAGAAAGTCTACTGCTAAATATTTGAAAGGGTCAGAGCATCTCTGCTGAAAGGCAAAATGAGAGGGAATGGTGGGCACCTGTGACAGCAGGACATTTTACTGACCATGCAAAGGGCAATTGCTGGAATTGCTACCACTCCAAGGAGCTATAGTACTGATTTCCTTAGTATCAATAGCAGGAAAGTACACATGACGTTTCTGCTTTTTAAGATTACTCAGTCCCACCAAAGAATAGCATGAACCTTAACATAATAATAAAAGCAGACATGTTTGAATGCTTACTCTATTTTGGCCACAATCTAAAGGTTTTAAATATCATCTCATTTAATTCATGGTTGCCAATATCAGCCATAAAGGGAAAAAGGGTAATTGCAACTACGGAAGACAATGTCTGGATACACTGGAAGCTAGAAAACAGTGTTGCTTTCAGCTCCTCTTTTGGGGACCCCCGCAGGGATTTTGTACTTCCCCTCAAACTTGCCACATCCTTCACCCCAAAACTAGGATATTTTTTTTAAGATTTATTTATTTTAGAGCTCAAGTGCAAGGTGCGGGGAGGGAGCGTAAGAACAGAGGGGGAGGGAGAAGGACAGAAGCAGACTCCCCACTGAGCACAGAGCCTGATGCAATGTGGGGCTCCATCCCAGGACCCTGAGATCATGACCTGAACTGAAATCAACAGTTGGAGACTTAATTGACTGAGCCACCCAGACCCCCTAAAACTAGGAGATTTCCTGTCTCTGGGATGTCTTTTCCGAGATCTTGTCCTTCTGGTGCTAAAGCAGGACAATCCTGGGCAAACCAGGACAGCTGGTCACCCTGGAATATTACTGTCTTCATCTCACAGAGAAGAAGATCAAAGCACAGAGAGGGAAAGTCACTTGCCCAGAGCCAGTGAGGGTTGCAGCTGGAATGTGAACCTTGGCAAGATGACTCACATAAGGCCCTCTCACCTCCGCCGTACATTGCCTCTACAGGAATAAAGTCCTCACGATACCCCCTTTCCTGATCATATTTATAAGACAATTAAGTCACTGACCAAATTTTCCTTAACTTATAATCACCTATTTAAATCCCATCAGTGTTATGAAAACATTAATTTCTTAATGAAATGTCCAACAAAACCCTGTTTTTCAGGCCTACAAACGTTGCAATTTGAAGTAGATAAATTTGCTGTTAATTGCTGTGAGTCTCAAACTAAATTGCTTTGGAATTCAAATTCAAATGACCTTTTTCTAGAGAGAAAATTCACTTTTTCCTTTAATTTTCTTTAAGTGTGATTTCAAACACTTTTGAAAGCACAACTAAGTGGAAGAAAGCTTTTGAAAACTTTCAAGCGTGATAGGAGAAACTTGGAAAGGAGAAAGCATGCTTTGACAAGTTTGAAGATCTTTAAGTATGAAAAATGAAAGTTATGGTCATATGAACACTGCAAACAGCACATGCTTTTACTTGACATCAACGAACACACCATTATACTATAACTGCCTGCATTCCTTTGTGAAATAGAGATAATTAAGTGAAATGGTCACCCTTTCCTTAAACACTACAACAGAGAAAACAGGTCTTAAAGAGACTATATGCTCTATCCCCTACCTATCTGTTTAAGACATATTTTTATTTAATCTTTCATCAAGAGTCCCCAAAGCACAGCATATGGTTGCCGGGGATGTAAATTGTTGTAATTTCTAGAGAACACTTTGGCAAATACATATCCAAAGGATTAGAAATTTGTCTTTTTTTGACTAAAGCTAAGGATGTGAATATATTGCTAAGAGAATATTCACCGTCTCTTTGATAAACTTTAGAAGCCTATTATGGAATATACAAGATCCTGAACACGGATATTGAAAAAAATCTTCAGTGGCTTGGAAAATTTTTCTTTACAATATATTAAGCAATAAAAGGCAGTTTATAAAGCCGCAGTGTAGTGGGATCAAACAACTGTAGTTATATATCTATATAGGTGGATATACAGATAAAATATATCCAAATCTAGATTAATTCCAATCAACCAAAATATTAAGACTGGTTATTTCTACATGGTAGAAATTCCTTGTGGAGGAATTAGAGATACAAGCATGTATTTTTTTATATAAAATTACTTTAAAAAATAACTTATTTTATGGAGTACAAGTTGAGCCTCAGAAGTGCCCCGATGCTCAAAGGCTTTTTTCATTTAATAAAGGTTTGCCTGATAGTGCTATCAAATGTCAGCCTGTCACCACTTCTTGCAATAGAAGGGCCTAAATATTTGGAGAAAATGCTTGGCTTGGTCATTCCTCTGAGAGAAGATGCTTTGCTGGAATTGGTAAAGCTGGGCGAGGTCTTCATTCCTTCCTAAGTTATCCCACGCTTGTCTCCAACCAAAAGACTGAGTCCATGAGCCACGCAGCCCAGGCTCCCCGACCTCAAAAGCAGCACTTTACTCAGTATACACTATGCGAGCCGCTTGGCTGGATATGTGCTGTGCTACCCTGTAGAGATTGGCTTCTCCGGTGATGGCAACCTTCGATTCTTACCCAGGAGAAAACACACACACAAAATATTACATAGAATGGGCTTCTGCAAGCACATTCTTAGATCCTGACTCAAGTCTAGGGTAAGAAGCTGCCCCGATGGATATTTTGAGATCTCTAAGCTCTATAACACTGACCAAACCATTCTAACCAGGGTCATTCATTGGTTTTCCATTGACAGTTGTACCTCATACTTCTAACAGGTTTGGGCCCTTGGTGGTAGGTGGCTCCATGGTATTGGAGTACATACATGCAGGAGTCAAGATGTTATTACATGCCAGGGATTACCTATAATTTGCAGAGTCATGATACCTCCACTAAGGGGCTTTACGAAGTGGGACAACATAGGCAATGCCTGTTTATTTCCAGGCTTCCATTACCCAGTCAGAAACAAAGTCCTCCATGGATCCTACATTCTTTTGAAAAACCTTGATAAATGTTTAGTCCTCTCCTAAAAATCTGACTTTGAGGAGCTATACATCAGTTATTCTGAGCCAAATCTCGCTACGTAACAGGATGATAAAGATAGGTAACATATCGATGTATGGAAGGTTTCCAATATGTAAAATAAGAATAAAATAATTAGGCACATTTTCTTCATGAGTTTGCAGGCTGCTCATGGAAAAGCCAAAGGTTCTATCATGATATATGTATGTGAAACTAAAAAGACCCAGTTATCTCACTGACTGAAAGTCAGCACTGAATTCCCTGATTTTGAACAAATAATTACCACAACTTTAATAGTAACATGAATCCAAACTGTTGATAGCAAATTCTCAGACGCAGGAAAGCACGGGGGTGGGGGGATGGGACACACTTGTAAGCTGATATCAAAGAACCTCATTAACTGAAATGGGGCGGTGAAAGCCAGAGATTTTCTCAATTGGCCCCGTACGTGAAGGCTCCATAAACAACCTCAGTATCAGAATCTAGAAGCCACCAAAAATTAAAACACACAAAACGTGTAACACATGGTTGAGCACCCCCTCCCTGACCTTTCGGCCTAGTATAGTCTTTGACCAAAATGGATATTCGGTGGCCTTTTACTCACCTACCAGCACTTCACAGGAGCCTGTTCTTAAATTTACCTTCTATCTTCTCTCTGTATTTCATTTTGTTTTGTTTGGGCTGAGATATTCATGTTATAGGGTTTTCCCTCAAGGTCTCCTTTTGAGTTATTAGCCAACAAAAGATCACTTAGTCTTCAGTTTCAGTTCTGAAAACAGCAGTGTTTCCCAACAGCACAGTTACAAAGATAGTGTGGAGATCAATGAGACACCAAGAGCAATGGGGTAACTGTCGTGTTCTCACGGTTGCGGACCTGACTCCCTCTTTAAATATATATGTGTGCATGCACAGACACACACACACACACACACACACACACACACACACTCACACAAACACACCACTGTTGTTAGGGGATTAAATTATCTATGTGGCTGCCTTCAGCTATGACTTCTCCAACTACTCATCACTTCCCAAATTCTTAAAGGTGGTACTGGAGCATTACTAGCTCAATTACTAAATGTTTCATAATTATCCTTCAAATTCTGTTTTCTTTCCCCTCATTTTTGTCTCATTTTCTTGTATACAATTTCCCTCATCTGATTTCATCATATCTCATTTAATAAAATTCACATATCCAGGAAGAGTAGGAGTTTTTTGGTTGTTGTTGTTGTTTTTTTTTTTTTTTTTTTGGTTCTATGAATTGTGAATCTGGTATAAATAAATTTACATTAGGGGTCACAAACTGAAATACCTGCAGGACCTAACAAAATTATACAAGAGAATAGAGAAGACTAAGAATAAGAGAGCAATGCAAACCTGACAATGGCAACTGGACCTTATTGTTGAACAGGTAACAGGGAGTGGTGCGGACTATGGCAAACAGGAGTGCACTTACCCAGCCAACAGGGGGCGTTCATTATTCAGAAAAAAAACAAACACACAAACGAAAAACATTGTTACTAGATGGGAATATGAACCCAAAGTTGCCACGTCTTCTTTTTTAACAGAAATCAGAAATCTAGGGGTTTTTTTTTTAAATGTAAAATCTTCCATTTTGTGAAAATATTAGCATCTCATTTAAAAAGTGGAACTCTTTGCAGGCTCTTATGGGCCTCATTTGGCCGGTGGCAGTTAGCAATCTGTGGTTTAATGCCATTAATAACCTTTCCTGAGAGTAGGATTTAATTACCGGATACATAAGGTGTAGGATAGGAAGATGTGTAGCAGTCAGGTGATATTGAAGAAACCAGAAAGAGGCATAAAATGAATGTGAGGAAAGTTAAATTTGGAAGAAACTATAATTATTAAAATGACTTTCTGAGTGATCAAATTTCTGCTTTTTCTTTACTCTGTTTTATAAATTTCCTAAAAATAATCAGGAAAAATTAATTAGCGTTAGATAGACTATTCCATAGGGTTTAAGTAATTGCTACACCCAGCGTGGGATTTGAACGCACAACCCTGAGGTCAAGAGTCACACGCTGTACCACCTGAGCTAGCCGGGAGCCCCTCATAGGGTTTAACCTAATAAAAGTAGCTCAGAAAATTAAAAATACTGAAAAGATATGTGTGCATAGGTCCATTTACAACATTTAAGCTACAGTTTCAAACATTTAATAACAATTGAAAGTTCAATCAGTTCACCATGGTGGCATCATGTACAAAAAATCTTGTATAAAAATTAAAATAGCCCTTTTCACAATGAGTCATTAGCGTGCAGTCCCTGAAAATTTAGTGATTAAATTACGTTAACGATTTCTTAACAGTGCATGCTACATAAGACTCTGTTGTTGCCAGCACAATAATGTTGAGAGACAGTGTCCTGCTATGTAGGTCCTCAATAAGTATTTGCTAAAAGAGGATTATGCTCATGAACTAAATGTCCTTAAAAGTCATGACTAAAATTAGTAAACAATATAGCCAGTAGTAGTGCTACTGATATAAAATTTACACAGTAAATCAGTCCTTGGAATGGTACTACAGTAAAGAAGGGAAAGAGAGAAGAAACACAGATATTACCCCCTCCACACCAAACTCTGATACTAATAAATTCTTCCTTGTCAAAAATATTTAAATCTCAAACAACAGTCTCATCCCCCTTTCTACACTCTGGAGAGATGCTATCGTGACCACCAAACTGAGTCAAGAAGAAAGAAGAGAAGTCAACAGCCTGTCTAGCGTCCTTTGTTAATCATAGACAGTCTTTCTCAGAATACCAAATCACCATAAATCCTTCCCACAAGTTAGCTAGACATATAACAATAAGGAATAAGGGAAGCATTTTTAAGGGGGAATCCTAGATCTTCACATAATTATTGTATCCCTTTGCTAGGTCTGTGTAATGTGTAATTAGAAATACAAAGAAGTGGACAGAGCCAATGCTCCAAAGAGAACATATAGGAGATCACAGAAAAAAGGATTTCACCGGGCAGGGTACCTACAATTTAAGATGAGATACTAAATCCTTATAAATTTCGGAATGACTGAGTATGACACCCATGTAGAGAGACCTTCTGAAATTCAACAAAGTTCTGGAACCATTGTTTTCCTACATACACCTAAATCTCCTTTGCCTCTGGGTATGGGTTTTTGCGTTTTGTGGGGGTTTTTGCCTTATTTACTTTAAAAGGGTTTACGTGTTTGTGCATCTACTTTGCTTACTGGGGCAGCTGTGGCTGTCTCGCTTCCTTCTGGCTCTATGCTCCTAGTCTCTGGCAGTGTCCAGGTACAGGCTGACAGCTCAGGTGGAAGGGACGGCCACCATGTCTATAAGTAGAGTCTGCCGTTTTATGAAATTGATCAGAATGGCACATTCTAGTCAATTTCACTCACAGCAGGTGGAAGCAAGAGAACATTCCTATGTAAAAGTCAGGTACTGCTTTTCATCTGCAGCTTCCAGGACTGATTGTACAGATCTCCACGGAAAAAGCAAACACACACATGCTGACGGGCATCCCAGGGCAGACATTCTACAATTTGTGCACAACCCCCTCCCCGCCCCTTGTCTATGCAATACAGTAAGGAATGGTGTATGCTTGACTGTAGGCTATAATTTTATTGATAGACTCTGATGACATTATAAAATCCATAAGGGCAAAGAGCAAGTGATTTGCTCATGTCACTAGAAATCCAATACAAAATTACAGCTTTCATTTAGAAGCCTTTTTGGAATTTTTTTTTTTTTTAATCAGTCATGATGCATGGTTATCAATACCTGTATTTGGACCATGATGACAAGGAAGGGGAAAAAAAAAAAAAAACAAACAAACATCAAGCCAAAGCCTACAGAGAAAATAACCCCAAATTCTTCAAGCTCACAAGGACAACTCCTGATTTTACAAAATTCTATACAAATTGTGAGAGAGATGGCAAGCAGAAAATGAGAGCAAATTTGACTCATTTCATCAAGATTTCTGTAAGTGTTCATTTACATGCTACTGTGAGCTAAATGTAGATTTAGATCTTCACACATAAAACCAACTTTAGGTTTTTATAGCATACTTTACAAACAAACTCGTATAAACTCCTGGACAACTTCTGTATAAAAATCAGGAATAAGGAAAAGAATCCCTCTTTACTCCATGTCAATGTGCTCCATTTCCACATGAGCTCAACAGCCACTGTGTGTCCTGATTTGGGTATCATAAACTTGGGTGAGGGGCTTGTATCTTCTGAAGATCCCCCATCTACATCCTTTCAAAGAATCAATTTAACAGATCCGTTAGTGGGGTGGAGGTCATATGGAAATGTCCGTGCCAAGGAAATCCTACTCTTGCCAAGAAAGAGGGAGTTCCAGTTGTGAAGTCAAGTTTCCTTCCTCTCTGGCTCAGAATAACTTGCATTCCTAGGCAGACAGAGGCTAACCGAGCCATCCAAGACAGGTCTATCTGAGCGGTTAGTTCATGCTAACCGTGGGAGGTCCTGGATGGAACCAGTATGTTTCTAAAAGTGACCTGTAAGCAGGTTTAGACTAAAGCAATTCAAAGACAGATCATCTGGTAAATAAGTACAGTTAATTGGGTAGGTACAGGTGCTCCACATAAGGAAGCTATTCAATATAAGGAAAAATATGAGAAAATCACTGCTGTTCACTACAATCAAAAAGTGATCTCTAAGTAGTGAGACATGGGCGCTGGGCCAACCTCTGCTGCTATTAACTGTATAATTTTAGACAAGACATTTAATTTCTCTGGCTCTGTGTTTTGCCACTGGAAAAACAAAGATATTGTTCTCCAGTACATCTTTCCCCGTCAAGATCCTATTTTCACTTGTGTTTGTCATGTACCATTAATGAACTACTAGGGGATATGTCTAAAGTGCATGGAAGTTATTGCCCATTTTTCCTACAGTTTTAAAGTGGTCTGTCCTCCCCCACCCTCCTGCCTCCCCTACTGCTTAGCTGTTAGTATCTAATACAATCACAGAATCTTCAATAAGGAAATATGCAACCTCACTTTCACATATGATTCAGTGAAATTATTAAACTCGTAGGTACATGAAAACTGTCCTAAAATTTCTGATTAATAACAATGAAATAGTCTTATCTCCACTTTCCCAAAAGAAAATCTGGGTCTTCTCAGAACTGACAAAGCAGAGCATAAAACAGTTACCCATGAGTAATGGATAATAATGAATATCAGCTGACTAAGAGAAGCATGGGGTTTATGTAAGAGTTATACCTCTGTTTAAACATAAATTAAACCCCTTTTCCACTGGTGGGTGGGAGAGGTTCCAATGATAGCAAAACTTACATTTGTAAAGTATGCCTTTTACCCTCTATGCATAGTGTAATGCCCCAGAACATTCCTACAGAATGCCAACCATCTGGATCAAACAATCAAACAACACATGTTGGTTGCTGTCTAGCATCAGGCTAAATCCAAACCAACCAAGAGTCTATATTTTGTGAGCACCAGTATTTCTGGCATTGCACAGACACAAACACAATACTCCTTTCTGTCTCCAAGGTGAGGGGAGTTAATTGGGCAAGTATTATAATAAAAAGCGGGTAATATTTATAATGTTTTTCAATCTGTTTCCATGGCTGACTCCACAATTCTTCCAAAACAGGTTTAGATTTCATGGGACGATCTGCAACTGACCTGAAAGCAACTGGTCAAAGTGGCAATACCACCACCAACATTCCACCATGAGGCTCATGCTTTTTTGACTTACTCAGACGTGTATGACTATTGGAATCCTATCAGACTGCATTATTC
Source organism: Ursus arctos (assembly GCF_023065955.2). Taxonomy (NCBI): domain Eukaryota; kingdom Metazoa; phylum Chordata; class Mammalia; order Carnivora; family Ursidae; genus Ursus; species Ursus arctos. The sequence continues at coordinate 14,163,591 of NW_026623053.1, read as the reverse complement.
TTTCATTGACACATAAATCTGTACCTACAAACGACATAAGCAGGTCCCAGTGTGTAATGTCTGAAATTACTTTAAGTACTACGAAAAAAACAGCAAGCCCTATGAACCACATGTTAAATAAAAATTAAATCTCCTTTCAACTGAAATGTGTAGAGAATTTTCAATATGATAAACAATGTTTACATTAATTTCGCTTGAACTTTTGCAGGCTAGAGAAGCACGTTTTGAGTAGCTTATGGTCTTGATTTGTTAGTGAATAATATTTAGCTCAAAGTTTGAGAAAGCCCCAAGCTATAAGTATCCTGCGTTTGGGGTGAATGAAGGTGCAAGCTTAGATGGGACAGACTAAGAGAAAGAAAGAAGCACCTTTACAAAGAGCTATTATACCTGATAGGCTCCATACAAGACAGTTGAAATGTGAGCTTCAGTATTCAAAATAGAAAGGATACAATCATATGTCTGGTTAACTTACAGGAAATAGTTCCAGAGACAATTTTACACTAACTACAGTGATTTGGGCAATTTTTTAAAATAATACCGGCCAATTTCTCTCCATTATACTCTGCTGGCAGAAAATAAAACATTTTTCTTTGAAATGATTGCCTTTGGTTTTGTTAAATCATGCATTCTGTCAACATGTGGTCACCATTTTTACATGATCTTTCTGCTTCCCTAGAAAAGAATGAATTCACAGTCTGAACCCTGATATAAATATGTAATCTTGCAACTGTTAAGGCTTCTTCTATTACTACAAAATGAAGAGATAAGAAATAGATGTAGTATCAAAAGAAATGAAACAAAAGAGAGAGAGAGAGAGAGAGAGGAGATGACCAAATAAGCAGAAAGCTCCGATTCTCACATCTACTTCCCTTTGCTAAATGAAGCAAATGCCCGTGCTGATGATTTTTCTTACTGGAACACAAAGGGATTGTGTGAAGTTCATGATTTTAAAACACCAATATTTGAAAACAAATGTGAAAACCCCATTTACGTCAAGAGATATGTTCTAGCAACTTTGCTGTAGCTAGCAAAAGGTTAGGAGAGCAGAGGTTGTAATGAAGTCTTAGAAGAAGTAACATCTTGTTATTAAAGATTTCTTGGCTATAATTCTAAAACTCCTGGGCTGTAACTGCTTCTACTCACCATGTCATCCTCTAGGACGGAGATCCTTATCTCCATCATCCAGCCTGCACATTTTTAAAGCTGAATTATTTTTTCAAAAACCATAGATATTTGTTTTGCTGCTACCCCTCTGGGCCCTTGTTTATGGGTACAGTGAGAACATAGCTCCTTCTAAGATAATCACTACAATGCTGCTTACCCCAGTAGCTGGGATTTTCTAGAGTGGGCATTCAGAAAGCACCCTTGACAGTGTTGTTTACACAGCTGCTTACGTATGGACTAACTACATCTCAAACTTTTTATAGGAAAAAAAAAAAAAGTTAATTCTAAGAAAAACTGAGATACTTCAAATGAGTTAAGAGTAAAAATTTCCAGATACACTTTAAATTGAATAAAAAATATGAAGGGCCAAAACAGAGCAGTAATTTTTATCTATGAAAGAGACGGCAAAGGAAAAGACTAACATGAGGAAAGATAGTCGCAACTTGATCAGACTTAAAATATATGTTTTAAGGTTAAAAGCACAGAAAACCGTCATCTGTTCCCTTCCCTCGGGACAGTTCACATGTGAAGTTAAAATGTAGACCACAGAAGATACCACTTAAAAAGAACTTGGACCGCTGAGTAAGCAAATGGGATTTAGGTAAGATTTCAGTTGAGGTGATGCTCTGCTTGTTACAGAATGGTCTTACTCTCGAGAGTATGATGACCGTGAAAAGAGGACAGAGAAATTAATGCTTCTTCTTTGTTATGTAAAACTCAAGTTATTAGAACCCAGTTGGAACTTTCAACTAATCAGAATGATTTTCTTGACTTCTCAGGTGGAGAAAACAGAGAAATCATCAAAAACAGCAAATGGCAACAATGTTTTCTGTTTCCATTAACTACAAGCTCTCAATGTTGTGTAAAGTGGACACACATTAACCCCCATTTCCTGCACTGTCCATATCTCCACGCTATAATGACTGATGTGGTTCAGAAAAAAAGAGTGAATTGAGTCTTTGCAGACACATAAATAATCAAGAAAAGACCCAGTCTCTGAGGATTCCATTCTAATCAATGCATTTGGCCCGAGGATTCCTAGAAAGCAGCAGAGAAGAGAGAGGGGGCAGTAAACGGTCAGAACCTTAGGCATGTGCTTTCTTTTCCGGGGGGGGGGGGGGGGGCTCAGTTTTCTAATTTGCAAGATGTCTAGCGCCCCCTCCCCCACCCAGTAAGTTCTACAATTCTTTGGAATCCAAGAATTTCACCAAGGGGGTTAAAACAAAAATATTCTGCCTCATTCCGGCCCGACTAAGCTTTCACTATGTAAGATGTCATAGTTCCTCTTCAGTCGTGATAACCATGCAGGCATCGTCTGCAAGAAGGGCTTCCAAAGGCCTGACCGTGTGTAGCTGGCACATCCTGGCAAGACCCACCTGCCAGCATCCACTCTGGGGTCAGTGCCCAGGCTGTACCACCTTTGAATATGTGAACTCATACCCACATCTACAGGCTGCCTAGCTCAAGTGAATGCTTCCTACTCATTACACTAACTGTGTAAACTGTTTTTAAAATACCTGAAGAACTTAAAGAAATTGTAGTATATTCCCTCTAATTCCCCCTGGCCGATGTTTAAAAAAAAAAGAATTTTGATAAAAATGGCTAATAATTAAGCACTTACTATGTTCTTAGTGCTGTGCTAATTAACTGCTTCCTCTGGTTTCTCTCACTGAATCCTTTAACAACCATGTGGTTATGTATTTAGAGATGAGGACAGGGAAGTTAAGGCGGCCACATCATTGCGTCAGGTCTCCCAGCCAGTCATTCCCAGGTCCAGGTCAATCCCAAAGTGAGCTATCTACAAAGTACTCATGTTCAACCACCATGGTCAACACCTGGCAGATGAGCTGACTGGGAAGAAAAGACACAGAAGTTCTAACCTTTTTAAATCACAACTTACTATTAAAAAAAAAATCTATGATGAGTTTACCTCATCAGCAAATTTAGAGAACTTTTTAAAATCCCAGAATTTGATTCCGGGACCTAGGACTGTTGTGGTAAATTTGAGAAGTCCTATTTTTATAAAAATTTATGAGTTCAGTTTACATAAATTTGGAAATAAAATAACATGGTTGCTTTGTGTGGCCATCTGCCACTCTCATAAGCATCTCTAGCTACAAAATTGAGAATACTGGTAGTTTTGCTGTGGAGTTAATTGAAGCCTTCCTAAGAATAATTTTAATTCAGTGTTTTAGAGCCAAATTCTGCTTTATGATCCACATTTCACATAGTATTTCTGAAAACTAGAGCAAGCCAAAGGTTTGATTGGCATTCTGAAATCTTTCAGATTAAAACATGATCCAGCTATTTTCTGCTACATATCTAGTGTTGATCCCAAGACCCATATAAGTGAAAGTGGTTTTCCAAGTGCAATGTAGGCATGACCTGTGACGTTGCATAGAGGATTACCCCATAAGCACTGAGACCTATTTCTATCTTTATTATTATCCTATCCTGTCACATAATCACAATTATCTATGTCCCCCCCCCCACCTTTCATTATATAAGTGGCCACATCTTCCTCAACAAATTTATAAGGCCGAACATTTGTTTGGTTACAATGTGCAAAAGCACATGCTATATAGCTTTAAATTAATATTTCTTCCCAGTATTTTCTTCTGTTCAAGGGTATTTTATGATTTCTGCTGATAAATGCCTTTTTTTAAAAAGTAGTTTCTCAGAAAGATCTCATTTTTGGGTTAAAAGCAGCAACTCTCTTCAGATACAGTACAAAGCACATATTGGAGAGTTTATCAGTTATTCTTTGTGTGTCTTAATTCAGCCATTGTCTCCGAAAAGAGTCAGTTGCTTTCACAAAATTTCATTTTGACCATTTACAAAATGAAAAGATCAAAGACTCACCAATATTCTGAATGCATTATGTGAATTATAGAAAGACAACAAAGAATTTGGAGGGAAAAACCCTAAGTATCCATTATTCTCATAACAAAAATAGCATTGCTATCTATTAGAAAGAGAGGAGAGGGAAGTGAACAAAAGTAATTATCCAAGCTATAATTTGGCCCTGTCAACAGAGCACCCCTCTTCAGACTGAGAAAAGGCTCTATAATAATGAGCTCTAAAGAAGTGTCTCACAAATGCCAGTTTGGGGGGGGGGGGGGATGCACCAGAACGACATCCTAAGACTAAGTACAGGGGCTGCAGCATTCCATGTGCAGGACATACAGAGAGTCCCTCCACATGTCCCTTCCAGCCCCGGGGGGTGCAGGAGGCAGTGTGGACTCTGGGTCAGTTACTTCCGCCACAAGCAAAATTAAAATATACGCTCTATTTTCTTCATGTTTTCTTCTTTCCACTCACTTGTTAATCAAATGGCATCCAATCTGAGAAACAACCAACCAAAGAGTTAAGGATTCAATTCAGACTATTTCACTTCGACACTAAAATACAACTATTTTATGAGGTTTTTTTTTTTAAATGTTAAAGGTACAGAGGAATAGAAAGGCAAATGTCAAAGTTCCCCAGCCTCTAAATCTTTCTATCCTTACAAGTGGTCATTATGAGTTGTCTCTTATGTATTTTCCTAAAAGGGATATATACACTTAAAATAATATATATGTAAATTTCACCTCCCTTACAGGAATAAAATCATCTTCTTGATATTGTTCTGAAACTTGCGAAAATATGTCTTATATTTCAGCGCACATTAATCTGTTTGAATTCTACCCAGCATTTCACTGGATAGATGTAGTAATTTATTTATCCAGTTGTCTACAGAAGCATATTTAAGTTGTTTCCAATTTTTTGTCATTAAAAAAATACTAAAATAAGCATTTCTACGTATTTTCTTGATGTATTTGCACAAGTTCATTAGGATAAAAAAATATGCACGTTAAAGAATTAGTCTAGAGTAGTATGGGCTGTTAGCTCAAAGAAAGCAAATCCCTCATCTCCATTTGTGAGAAGAAAATCTTTCGATTTAGTTATCTGGCAATGATAAAAACCACATCGGTCCATGAATCCATCTGTATATATAGATAAGAAGAAGTTGTGTCTGTATTGTCTTTTGCTTTGTAGTGTAAAAGAAGTCCCCACAGTAATTTTAATAGTTTTGCAATTATGTATAATTGAAACACTCCTCCAAATATTTAGCTCTACAAGGTAATTTACAGGAATGTTGCAAAGGTATGACATATTTTAAAATGCATAAAAATGACCATACATTATACGATGCTGCTCTACCCTGTTACTTTTCTACAAAGTAAGTAACACGTAAGGTAAGCACAAATATATGTGCAGACTGCTAGCTGGTGACCCAAAGATACTCCTTTGGTTTTTGGCCTACAAGTATCAACCTGTATGTACAATTTTCTGAGGTTAGTAGTCAAAAAAGTCACTGCACTTAGTAAAATATCCTCCCTTTTGTGTAAGGGTATTTAAATTCTGAAGCTACACAACAATAATTAATTTCCATTCCCCTCAATGCTCCCTCTTGGGCCTTGCTTAGTGTATAGTCCAGGAAACAAACGCGACTGTGGAACTTTCCGAGTGGCCAATCAAGGTGAAACATGTGCTATATCCCCAAGTGCTTAGTACACAATACAGGATTTTATGAACCTCTCACCTATAGTGTACGAACAAGTCCCTGAAAATTAAAGTGTGAAATTCAAACACCTTTGTCCTTAAAACAAGAACGATCTGCCAAAAATGCTCTCTTCTGTGAACTTTTGGCATCGACAGGGCAGAACGCAATATCCCTTGCATTCAGCTGCCAAAGACATGAAGCTAGATCCAAAAGGAAGAAGCCAGGTAAATTGTTTAGGCCCCCGACCTAACATTCTCCTTGGCATAAAGAGATTCACTCTTTAGCCTTCCAATAAATGTAGCCAATTGGAAAGGCTATAAACGCATTATTCCACAATACAGTAATTCAGATAAACAACCTCCAATGCTCAAAACCCCATTTTCTCATTCTTTAATCTTAAGGCCAAAAAATAGGCTATTTGAAGGAACTGTCCCTCTGACACCCTCTCTGAAAAATTTTTTCTAATTCTTAAACACATCAAACCAGAAGCAAAAAAAAGAAAAAAAGGAAAATTATCCCCAAATACCTATTCTCCATCTCTACTTCTCAAATGAGTATCACGACTATTTCCATCCTACCTCACAGTAAGTCTATAAAGAAATGCAGCAATATTTGGTTGACATCCTCCTGCAGAGAATTTGGAAATGAGAACATCTCAATAGCAAAAAGTTTTATTACGTTGTTTAAAAAAAAAAAAAAAAAGCCCCAGAGATAAGCTTCCTCCACAACAGCGCTGGGTCCTGAACTGGGAGCATTAGGGCTACATAAGAGTCAATCCATCCAACATGTGTACTGAGTGTCTTCTTTACAATAAAACCGTGGTAGGTACTGGGGATGCAATGCCACGTGTATAGAGAGTTTATAATCTGAGGAGATAAAAGACCATTACACAAATAAATGTTACAACACAGAATGGGGTAGGTACCATAAGAGAGGCACAAACCCATCACTCAAGATGAACATTTGTGTCATCGAATGATAGAATTCCAATTCTCCTTAATGGTCCTCTCTTCATTCAAGCATTCATTTATTCATTCCAAAAACGCTTATTACCCAGCTTAGTGCTAAGAAAAACAGATACAGTAAGTAGCAGAAGAGACAGAGGCCTTGCCCTTCTGAAATCTTTCTTTCTGTGGAAGACACAGTATGAAATAATTACACAATAAGAGCAATAATAGACAATAATCATAACTGACCTTCATTCAGTGCTTACTGAACATCAGTGAGTTCAATGCTTGACATGTATTATCTCAAGAATCCTCATGGCGCCATTATGACGCAGGAAGGTACTGAATTGAAGCTGATATGGTCCTAAAACTGCCTGGATTGGAATCCTGATACCACCACTTGTTGGTTGTGTAATCCTGGCCCAGTGACCTAAGCCTTCTGGGCCTCAGCTTTCTCATGGGCAAAACGAGATTAAGACCAAATTTAAGATTAATGCCAAATTTAAGATGCCACCCATAAGATCTATCTTAATTTCAGAGATGTTGGGGAATATCTATCTTAGACTCTATTAAGTAATAATGTAAAATATCATCCATCACATATGTTTGTTGTGATGATGAAAGAAAAATACAGAGAACCCAGTAGTGTAGGGGGCATAAGTGTTTAACAAATATTAGTTATTATTCTTTTAAGTATACCTGTTTTTTAAAAAAGGAAACAAGTTTGGGGCGCCTGGGTGGTACAGCGGTTAAGCGTCTGCCTTCGGCTCAGGGCGTGATCCTGGCGTTCTGGGATCGAGCCCCACATCAGGCTCCTCCGCTATGAGCCTGCTTCTTCCTCTCCCACTCCCCCTGCTTGTGTTCCCTCTCTCGCTGGCTGTCTCTCTCTGTCAAATAAATAAATAAAATCTTAAAAAAAAAAAAGGAAACAAGTTTATAGCAAACTAAAGTGATACTAAAAAAAGTCCAGGCCTATGAGAATTTGTATCCTAAGATTAATCTAGAGGAGGGCTCAGAAAGTGCTACTCGAGTACAGTGATGTTTGAGTTACAAGCTGAAGAATTAACCGGATTAAAGGTGTGGAGAATAATGTTCCAGGGCAGTGCGTATGAAAGCCATGGACGGGAAGAGCGAAGCAGTGCAAAGATGAGCAAGAAGCCAATACAGCTAGAGGGATGAGAGCAAACTGGGAGCAACAGGCATGGAGGCTGGAGAAGTGGCCACAGGCAGGACACAGCAGGGCCTTCCAGACCACCCTGAGGAACTGTCACCCTTACCCTTGTAGAAGTGAGAAGCCAGGAGGTGTCCTGGTGCTGGATTTGCACCAATGAAGACCAGTTCAAGGCCAGTTCAAGGGCAACCTTGATAATCTAAAAATGAGAAGATGCTGGCTTGGCCGAGAGCCGGGGTTCTCAGCCTCAGCGTGACTGACATGTCGGGCTGGATAATTCCTGGTTGTGAGGCTTTCCTGCGCATTGCAGGACTTTTAGCAGCACCCCAGGTTTCTACCCACTGGTCACCAGTAGCCATTCCCAGGATGGAACAACAAAAATGTTTCCAGATATTGCTAAACGACCACCTGGGGACAAAAGTGCCCCTAGTTGAGAACCACAGGACCGGAGTGATCTCAAGGCAACTGAAGAGAGGGCGCTAGATTCCACAAACATTAAAGAAAAAAATCAACAGGAATGGATGAATTGGATACGGGAGGAAGGAGAGGCCAGAGGCAAGGGTCATTCCTGCCCGAGGTTGCTGATTGTGTGTCTCAGCAGGTGCAGACACCATGCACTGAGACACAGGACACACTGCGACTGCATCTGACTTGATGGGCAAAGCATGAGCTCAGTTGGAGACCTGCAGAACTGAAGCTATCGCCATGACCTTGGAGTCGTCCCAATGTCACATATGCACCTTGATATTCAGACTGAAGCGTGGAGAGGAAATCTGGTGAGAGGACGAAATACTTGGAGAGTCAGGAGCCCAGGGATCATAACTAAAGGTGCACATGCCAGAAAGTTCGGCACAGGGGCGCCTGGGCGGCTCAGTCAGTTAGGCGGCTGCCTTCAGCTCAGGTCATGATCTCAGGGTCCTGGGATGGAGCCCCACCAGTCTGGCTCCCTGCTGGGTGGGGAGTCTGCTTCTCCCTCTCCCTCTGCCCCCCACCCCCCTCCCCCGCCAACTTATGCTCTTTCTCTCTCACTCGCTCTCACTCATCTCAAATAAATTTTTTTTAAAAAGTTTCGCATAACAACAACAAAACACTTAAATTCTATTATTTCATTGCTGGAGACCAGAGCATCTCTCCAATAAAATCATCAAAACCCTTCGATGCTGTAAGATAACGTCTTACAAAATTACTGCAGTATTTTCAGCCAAACATCTCCAAGTGCACAGGCACAACCAGAATGTACTTATACTGGAGAGAGAGAAAGAGAGACAGAGAGAGAGTTAAGCAAAATGTTACTTAAAAGTATGCATGGTTCACCTCAATCAAGGATGCTTTTTTAGAGGCTTAATTTGCAAAGCAAAGTTAAAATGAAGATCAAGAGTGACTTTTTTTTTTTTTGGTCTCTACTTGTCTTTTTACAGAAATCAGTGATCTCCTATCCCAGCATCTTGAATTATATTCTGATTGCAGCTACCTTAACTGAGACCCAAGCATTCCTCATCAGAGCTCAGATTCACTTGATTTCTTCCCTAGTGGTGTATGATAAACATAAGAAAGTTCAATTCTTAATCACTTCAGATCTCTAGAATTTCTGAAGACAGAGTCCATGACCTTGGGGATTGCTTGCTGGAAGGAAAAAAACCCTAGTTCAGTTCTATTATTTAGCTCCCAAGCCTTAACCTTGACTCACAGTGCCCCTCACTGCCAACGGAACCAAAAAGAACATCTGCTGTTCCCCAGTGGCTCTCTTCCAAAGATTTTCCTTGGCCAGCATTATAACACAGTCCAACATGACCCCTCCATGAGGGCGGGGGTTGTGCGTGCCTGTGATCTCCCAAGAAATTCTCCATTCATCCAAAACACATTCGCTATCTTTTGGGCACTGTTATTTTGCACAAGAATCCTGACCACTTTTCCTTTATAATATATAGGGATTGTGCCAGATTAACTCCAAATTGAATATAAATACGGGGGAAATGACACCCAATTGGATGCACTTTGAAAAGCAGGATTCATTTTCTCATGTGGGTAAGTGTACCTTACAGAAATCAGTACTTAGACTTTAAAACTACAGTCATTTTTCAGTATCTGAATATTAACATGGATAACACAAAATCATACCTGAGTTTCCATGTCAGACCTTCATTAAAGTCACAAACAACCTGAATCTCAGGGAGAAAATAGCAGATAACAGTACTAACATGGAATCAGAAAAGATGTGTTTATAAACTCTGAGGAGGGAAACAGTGCTTACATTCTTCTCTGATATTTGACAATGTATTTTTGTTTCCTGTTCTGTGAAACTAGAAGTACTCATGGTAAGAATCCTGAAAAGGCTAACAGGGTAATCTTGATCGGCTAAAAGTTCTAAATACAACCCTTTCGTGGAGAAAAGTAGATAAGGAAGATCCACCTAGAGAGTATTTCCACTTCATTCATTCATTCACTCATTCATTCAAATAGTTCTTGAAAACCAACTGTCTAATAGTCACAGAGCATGAAGAATGACTAAGACAAGTTAAAAAAAAAAAAATACTACTGTCCAGTCAAAGGAAAAGGGCAGGGGAGCTAGTCTTTTAGGTTTCAGGCTGCTTGCTAGCCTTTCCTGTCCTCGTGTCACACAGGAACTTCAAACACAAAACTTCATCTTCCCATGCCAGCTGGACTCTCCCCAGTGATGTACATTGTTATTAATGACACCACCCATTGTCCACGTCTAAACACTGGGCAGCATCCTGTATTTCTCCTTACTCGAACTGCCTCAGATATCCAGGCAGTTACAAATTCACTCACTCCTAAGAATTCCTCCAATCTTTTTCTACCCCTGTGTGCTACCACCTACTCTCAAGTGTCATCAGCTTTCCTGAACTACTGCCAATAACCTCCCAACTCCTTTCTTTGTGGCCCCTTTCACCAGCTCCCTTGCAAACCTGTCTTGACACAATAGGAGAGATCTTTCTACAGTGCAATCTGCTCAGATCTCTCTTCTACTCAGATTTACATAGTTTCCCACTGCCATCGGCATAAGCTCCAAATTCATTAACGTGTTTTAAAGAAAGGCCTTGTAGGAACCAGTTCCTGTTCCCTCCTCTATGCCACACCCTGTGTTTCATCCCAATGTGGGAAGACTGGCCATCTCCTCTGTCAGTCCACATTCCAGAGCCTCTCATGCCTGGAGACATTTCCCTTCACTTCTCACACCTTTCCTGGATAAGACCTACTCATCCTTCAAAACTCCCCTCAGCAGTCACTTCCTCTGGAAGTTGAAGGCAAGCATCCTTCTAACATGCTGTGTCACCCTTTTTTTTTTTTTCCCCCAATCAGAGTATCAATCACACTAGGTTCAGATTGCTTGCTTGACTGTGTTCCTGACCAGAGCATAAGCTTTGAGACAGGAGGTTAAGTTCAGGGTACTGAAGCTGAAGCTACAAAGGAGATAGTGGCCAATTCTATCTTGCAACAAATCAAGGAAGGTCTCACTGATAAGCAGTCCTTCAGACAAGTCACCAAAAATGAGATATTTCAGGACAGTGGTCATAATAAGTTGGACATAATGGAACACAGAGTATCATGAGGAAACTAAGAAGTCATAAAGCAATATGGCAACTTACGGAGCACATAAATATTGCCTGCAGGTTGAAGGAGACAAACTATGGGGGGGAAGAGTTTGGCAAGGCTCAGGCCAGGGATTCCTTAGAGCTCACCCCTTAGACTTTATATGCAGAAAATGATGGGCAAACAAAATGGAGAGATGTGATTTTGGTACCCGTTGGAAAGATCACTCTGAATTCAATGAAGAGTACGACGACAGGGTTTCCACGGACGACAGGGTTTCCACGGAAGTGTAGGGGCTGCAATGATCAGAAGATTAAGGAGCTTCTGGCCAGGAGATTATGTGGGCCTAAACTTGGCAGAAGCAGATGTCACGGAGAAGAGTAGGTGGACAGAAGAGTCTAGAAGTCCAGAGCTTAGATGAGCTGACACAACAGCAGACAGGAAAAAAATACAAGGAGTTAATTTCCAAAGTTCATCCAAAGACAAAGAAATAGAGGGAAAAAAGGAGCCCTAAAGGCAACTTAAAGGAAGGTAGAAGGATACTCAAGAGGAACGTGCTCCTGAAGTTAAAGGAAGAGAGATTTCCTGAAAGAAGGGACTTGTCCACAAAATCGAAAGACAAGGAACAAAAGCAACCAATGGATGTTGCCAATTAAGTGGTCCCTGCCAGAAGAATTTCCCTGAAGGTAGAGGATGGGAGACAGCAGGAACCAGGAGTTAGTTAGATTTCTATAAAAAAAAAAAAAGTGGAAATTTTTAGCATGTATTATTGTTTTGAGAAAGTTGGCTATGAAGGAAAGAAAAAAATTGCTAGAAGAGGACATGAGATAAAGAAAGATCAAGAAGGTTTGAGCCAGCTTACACATTGCTGTGCAAGTAGAGGAGAAATTATAAATGTCCACCAGACAGGACCAGATCCCCACGTGAACAATCACAAGTGTAGTATAAAGAGTTTGAAACCTGGAGTGAAAAAGAAAATACATCCAAGATGATTACATCATGGTTGAGGGCAAGAAAACTTAAATGATTAGAAAAATAAAATTATACTGGTAAAAGAAGGTAAATATTATCCAGGAATACAACTATATGACTGTGCATCTTACTGTTGCATCTGTTTTATTTGTTATAATCTTTAACTGTGCTTCCTAGGGAAATTGAAATGATGCAGTTTATCTAGAACATAAATTATGACCGGAGATATTGCTTCATCTGACATAACTGAAGGAGCAGCATGAAATAAACAAAGGCAGCAGAGAGGTACCCTAGAGAGAAGTGTTGAAAATTTCAAACTACTCGCATATTTGCTACCATGAAAAGACAACCAGGAAAATCTTAAAATGTATTTTCTAAAACTAAAACTGTAACACCTTCAGTTAGTAAATTTGAAAGCTAAACCTCATACACACAATTGCCATCTTCTGTAAAGGGTCCGTGTGATTTATTCAATCAATTTTTTACTCATCAGTCACTTATTGATTACCTATTGAATACTGTGCATACATCCCTATGTGAGATGTGGGAGGCAGGGAGGAAGATTTCAAAAAGGAAGTTCTTACCGTTAAATAATTTAGTGTATTAATGGGAGAAAAACCACATACATATGGAAGCCAGAGTAGAATAAGAGAGAGAGCAAGACAAGGGAAGAGAGTTGTACCTTTGTCTGCACGTGTATCAAAGAGATGAGATTTTATTTTTCAGATAAAAAATTATATCTGGAAGGTTGTTTGCTAGCCATTCATATGCAATAAATACTGGCTAAAGGCAAGTAGAAGGGGCATACTGATAAGGAGGAGGCCTGTAGACAGATGTGGAACCCAGGTAAGAGACTTCTCAATTTGGTCATGTCAATCACTAATCACATTTTATAGCAGCCATTTAATTTTAATTTTTTCTTCACTGATATTAAATAAAAATGTTAACAAGTTACCAATTAGGCAACATAAAAGCATCCCTGAGCATAACCTCCCAGACTACTCAGTGTTTAAAAGATAAAACTGAAATTACATTAACAATTTTCTTCGAGTTATACTGCGGAAATATGAAATCACGGCAACATTCTTTTTGAATCAAAGACAGTAAAATTATAAGATGGGAGGGAATTTCTGTCCCATTATCTCATTATGCGAGATTTAGATATTCCCCTTCCCTGTTTTATGCCGGTTCTCCACATCTGAATCTATCCAACCGGAATATCTGACATCACTTTCCTTTGAGCGCCCAGTCTTTATTGTGGATGATTTTAATATTCACGTGAGTAACTCCATAAATATTTCCTTCCTCCACCTGCCCTACCAACCTTTTTTGCTTCCACAAATACACACAACTGTGTAACCGTTCCACTACATATCTATACCTTCAGACTAATGACCTTGTAATCTTTGAACACAGAACTTTAGATTAGTCTAATCTCATTTCCCAACTGTCCAATGTGAAATCATGACCAGCTCCAAAGCTAACTTCCTCATTTATAACAGCTTAAGTGCCATGGGAAGCCAGCTCAAAGACCAAGGGGGTAACATCAAACCATCTCTTACTGGGAGTATTCTGGTAACTCCTCATGATATTACAATGGTGGCAAAATATGGGATACGTGTGAAAACCTTCCTATATTTCATGATGGACCTGGTGACTGGGCCACAAAACTGCCCGGCATCAATTCTATATCCATGTGCTCATACCTCCAACTCCCAGCTAGCAGCAGGACTGAATTCAATAAAACATTTCACTCACCCCTACCCTGTCCTTTATTGAAGGCTTAAAACATGGAAGGTTATTCGTTACATTGAGAAAATGTCTATTCTTATTAGCTGCAAGGATTAACTATAAAGATAAACTGCCTTGTTAATGAAAATAACCCAAATCCCCGGTAAAATGGTGCCTTCTATTTTCACTTACTTATAGAATTGACACCTGTCAGTCATACTCGGTCACTCACAACTCAACCACCTCTGAGACGATTTTTTTTAAATCAAGTTCTCCTAAGATTTTTTTAAGATGTGGCCCAAACCATCAGTATTCTCTCTTTCCCCAAATCCTTCCAATCTTGGATTATTACAAACTCCCCTGATAACTTTTGTTCTATGTATGCATTTTAATTTTTCTGATCATTTCTCAACATTCTCAGGTTTTGATTTTTCCTTTAGTCATCATCTTCATTCTGGTCAATGCATTTCCATCCAATATTCTACCACTTTCTTGTCTTCTTTTTCCCCCTTCCCTTTATTCTGATTTCCAATATTTCTGCCTACTTAAAGGTGCCTATTGAAGTATCCAGGAAACCACATGGGATCAACTCTAAGAAAACCTCTCCTATACCAGTTTTCTCTTCTGCTCTCATGTACTCTCTTCAGAAGCATCGTATATCCCACTGCACCAGACACTGGGGCATCACTGAGACTTCTACTGCCCATGTCTCTGGCTTCAGGACGCTCACCTTCCAGTGGAGTTGACACCAGTCGTGCTGTTCCCTGATATCTGGAACTATATTAAATGTTGGCCCTTTATCCTTAAAATGTTCATTTACCATCTTATTGCTTTTCCCATTTTTCTCTAGTCCCTTCTGAGTGATTCATGGTGATTTATTCTAGGCTATCAGCACCTGGCCACAAACCAAATCCAGCAGGGCTGGAGACCAGGATGAAGTCCCAAGGGGTCAGACTGTAAGTGACCGTATAAGAGCCACCTATCAGTGTTTCCTGCAAAGCCACAATTCTGCTACTCGAAAAGACAGTTACTGTGCATTGGGGAAACTAACACATCATGCAACTAACCGATACAGCTAACTTTCCTAATTATATAGGAAAAACGTATTTATTGAAATGTTTCACTTATTAAAATCTGATACCTTCTGTCTCCCAACTGCATAGAATAAATTTCAAACAAGGCTTCCTTTTCTTCCTTTCCAACGATATCTTTACTAGTCAGGTAGTATCAGCAGTATTGGAGAACGTAAAAGGAGAGTAAAAAGACACAACTTATTAACATACTGCCCTATTTCCACCCCAGTTTTTAAATAACCTCATCCCTATGCTCACCTAGTACAACACCCTCATGGGCCTCTAGGAAGCTGCTCCAGCAACGGCCTACATTCTGCTGCATCAGTGGCAAGGCCACTCCATTGGTAAGTCTTGTGAATATCACTCCTGAAAGGCACTAACCCACTGTGCAGTTAAAAGTAATATATTCTTGAAATTCCTATCTCTTCACCTCGTACATCTATTTTCTTCCCAGTATGCCTGGCACATTACCCAAGTAAAGGGCATTCCTTCTAGGAAGTTTAATTAACGTAAGCTGTTTCCACCAACCAATGCAGTTTCAGGCCCCAACTGGCCCTACTCATGCCTTCTTTTAACATTCAAATTTGACTCGACATATTTATTACTTGATCTCTTGATTTATACACTTGCCTGATGTGTTTCTTTTTAGGAAAAAAGGTATCATCCCAAACCTGCATACGATCAGGGTATAAGTGATAATAGGCCAAGAGAAGAAAAAAAGTATATGATTTGAAGTGAGTCTTTTACCTTAGACCTCAATGTATTTTAAAATAAAAATCAGGGGGTGCCTAGGTGACTCAGTCGGTTAAGTATCCAACTCTTGACTTTAGCTCAGGTCAAAATCTCTGGGCTGTGAGACTGAGCCCCACGTTAGGCTCCACGCTCAGCAGGGAGTCTGCTTGAGATTCTCTCTCTCCCTCTCCCTCTGCCCCTTCCCCCAAAATAAATAAATAAATCTTTAAAATAAATAAATAAAATGAAAATTCATTTTAGATGTGTTAGATACTTTTTTATATGTGATTTTGGATAAAGTACTTGCCTCAGCACACCTCTAACTCAGCACTTCCAAGCTACCAGAGCTCAGTGCAGTATGGCGATTTTCTAAAAATGGTCCAATACGAAAATGCTTTCATGCAGGCGGACTAACTTTGACAATGTTTAGTAATCATAATTTGACTACTACAATAAGAAAAGAATTACGTCCAATGCCTTGCTCTTCAAGTGAGAAATAACCCTGCCGAGAGACAGGTACCCTCCATGTGGGAAGGCCTGCTCTGCACCCAAGTGTTTTATTTCAGAATCCTTGGGGGAGAAGGTGGAAAAGGCAGTGAAAAAGATCTTGATGATCAGTATGGTGGCAGCTGTCACAGTCCTACTGCCCCACACCCTACTTTCCTCATTGTCAGTGACATGGAAAAGCTTGGTACATAGAATTTTTTCCTTGAAAATATAATGCATTCAGGTATATAAATGAAGCACCCTTATCCTCCTAAGATTTATTTACCAATTGGCAGGGGTAGCAAGGTTTGTCATAGAACAGTAAGTTTCTCAAGTTAAGAACAGCAATCATTAGAGGTGAGGTAGACTGCACTGAAACAGTTTGAACCCTATGCAGATAACAGACCATTTATTTCCTTTTTTTTAAATATTAAGCATTTCCTAAGTGCCAGCCATTGAAGAAGGTGCCCAAGTTACACTGTTAAACAACATTCATTCCCTGCCTGGAAGGAACTTATAGTCTTTATGAGATGACAAGTAAGCAGAAAATTACAAATAGTGACACAAACAAGAACAGGTGCTATGGCAGGATTTAGGAGTGGCTAACCAAGGCTTGAAAAACCTGGCAAGACTTCTTAACGGAGACATGACCAGAACATTTTTTTAATATCCAGGTAGAAGGGCTGGAGGGTGGGGTAAGGGAGGAGGGAAGTGAACTCGTGATATATTTCACAATATTTTAAAACATTAAAAATAAAACCTATTCGTGAAAAATAGCATCAACCTCGCCATTCAAGATAGAGGTATATGCAGCTATTTCTGATGCTGAGAAAAAAATAGAATGCCATTTTAAAAATCACATTCAAATATACCCCAGGGCTAGCATCTTCCTGGGATTCATGTGCAATTATTTATTTGTTGCTTGGCAGATTATCTTATCACTAGCCAACACACCTGTTATGCCACAACATTTACATAGAAAAATCACGTTGTTTTACTGAGAAATCTTGCTGTCCTCCAAAATGCCTAAATGTTTGGAAATGATGAAAACTGATTATTGTGCATTTAGATTTATAAAGATTTTGTTCATGCCATTCTTGGATTTCCTTTATTATTTCTCCTATCAATTCATCCACTCATTTATAACATTAGAATATAGCACTCTAATTACTCTGGTCCAAGAATTTCTGTTATATGGTGTTTTTACCATGTCTGAAGAGTTCTGAACTAGGGAAAATAAGGATATGAAAATAAATCCATCATATGGGTACTTTTTAGTTACAGTCACTATTACTCTTTCTTTGCCATGTTGTCAATAGACTCACACCTCAAGTCAGACTAATAATGTAGCATTAGGAGTCAGGGGTTAAGGACTAAAAACAAGAACTAAGAAGGGCGAACAAGGGCTAAAATTCCTTGTTTTCTTATTTACTAGTTCCAAGTTTCCATGTTCATATTTGTAAAATGAGAATACTGATCACTGCTACCTTTTAAACGAAATAACATATAAAATATTTAGCTTATCACCCGCCACCTAATAGACACTCTACAAATACTTCCAACCATATAGATGAAACAGTTTTTGTATTCCTTATGTATAAAGGCAGTTATAAAAATTTAAACAAAAAATTATTTTGATTTACTCAGATAGGTAAGACTCTGAAGTTCTATTATTTCTTTGACAGAAATGCCTTCTAAAATGAGGCATCCAAGAAAATCCTGAATGCTAGTTCGGCAATGAATAAAATTCATATAGCCAATCCTCAACAAAATACTAGCAAAACATCTGACAGCATATTAAAATGATGGTATAGTATAACCAAGTGGGATTTATCCCAGGAATTCAAAGTTACTGTGTTTCAAGAGTTCTGAACTATGGTCCAACAATATAATACACCATGTTAGGAAGACAAAGGAGGGAAAGAAAGAACTGCATAACCTTGTCAATTGATGCATGTGACAAAATTTAACACTATTTCATGATTAAAAAAAAAAACACTAGCAATAGAAGAAATCTTCCCTGACATGAAAAAGGGCATTTACAAAAAAACCCAGCTATCATCATACACAACGGATAAAGACTGAAAACTTTCCCACTTAAGATCAGGAATAAGACAAGGACACCTACTTTGACCATTGCTGTCCAACACTGTTTTGAAATTTCATGATAGAGTAATTAGACAAGAAAAATAAAAGGCATCAAATTGAAAAGAAGTAAAACTATCTGTTCACAGATGACATCCATATATAGAAAACCTCAAGGAATTCACAAGAAAGCTACTAGAGCTAGCAAATTATTTAAGCAAGGTTCTAGGTTACAAGATCAACATAAAAAATCAGTTGTGCCATCACAGAACAGGAATGAACAATTAAAGAAATTAGGAAAGCAGCTCCATTTACAACTGTGTCTAAAAGAATAAACCACCAGGCACCTGGGTGGCTCAGTCAGTTCAACATCTGCCTTCAGCTCAGGTCATGATCCCAGGGTCCTGGGATGGAGCCCCACATCGGACTCCTTGCTCAGTGGAAAGCCTGCTTCTCCCTCTCCCTCTGCCTGCTGCTCCCCCTGCTTGTGTTCTCTTTCAAATAAAGAAAATCTTAAAAAATAAATAAAAGAATAAAACACCGAGTATTAAGTTTAACCAAGTAGATTAAAGATTGATATATGAAACCTCAAAACATTGCTGAAAGAAATTAAAGAGTAATTTAAATTCCATTAAAAAAATACATGGATATGGAGGCAGTGAATATTTGGGAAAGTTCTTCATCTGCTCAATAGTGCTGTGAACTTAAAATTGCTCTAAAAAAATAAAGTCAGCTAGATAAACAGATAGCTGGAAAGACAAAGCATGTTCATGAATTGGAAGACTTAATATTGTTAAGATGTCAACATTTTGATATCCCTTTCAAAATCCCAACAGCTTCTTTTGGTGAAATGGAAAAGCCAATCCTGAAATTCACATTGAATGTCAAGGGGCCCTAAAGAGTCAAAACGGTCTTGAAAAAGATAACAAAGTCGGAAACTCACACTCCCTTGGTTTCAAGACTTAGGACAAAGCAACAGTAATAAAAGCAGTGCGGCACTTGCAAAAGGAAAGACATGGAGAGCAATGGAACAGAACTGAGAGTCCAGAAATAAACCTGTACATCTATAGCCAGCTGATTTATGACAAGGTGCCAACTCCATTTAATGGGGAATGATAGTGTATTCAACAAATGGTGCTAGTGTAACTGGATTTCCACATGCAAAAGAATAAAGTTGGACCTCTTCACCACACCATATGCAAAAATAAACTCAAAGGGAATCAACAATCCAAATATGGAGCTGAAACTATAAAGCTATCAGAAGAAAACACAAGGGAAATTTTTATGACCTTGGATTTGGCAATGGATTCTTATAGAAGACACTAAAAATATGAGCAATAAAAGCAAAAACAGATAAAATGGACTTTAAGTTTCAAGACATCTGTGCACTCTAGGACAGGACTATGAAAAAACCACCTACCCTATGGAAGAAAGTGTTTGCAAAACATGTTTCTAGTAAGGGTTTAATACACAGAAAATATAAGGAAAACCCAACAACAAAAGACAATCCAATTTAAAAATGGTCAAAGAACTTAATTGACATTTCTATGAAAAAGATATACAAATAACCAGTAAGCCCATGAGAAGTTGGTTAAGATCATTAGTCTTAGGGAATTAAATAGGGAAATACAAATTCAAACCACAATGTGGTATCATTTCACACCCAGTAAGATGGCTGTAATTAAAAAAAAAAAAAAAAAGTGGGGGGGAAGTGTTGGTGAGGGTGTGGAGAAACTGGAAGCATCACACATTCGGAACTGCTGTGGAAAACAGTTGGGCAGTTCCCCAAAAATTTAAAATAGAATTACCATATTACCCAGCAATTCCACTCTAAAGTATACACCCAAAGGAATTAAAAACAGGGACTCAAGCAGATATTGTACACAAATGTTCACTGCAGCATTATTCACAGTAGTCAAAAGCTGGAAACAACCCAAGCATCTATAAATAGATAAATGAAAAAAACAAAATGTGGTATATGCATACAGTGGAATATAGCCAGCCATAAAAAGCAATGAAGTTTTGGGGCCCTGAGTGGCTCAGTTGGTTAAGCGTCTGCCTTCGACTCAGGTCATCATCCTGGAGTCCAGGGATGGAGCCCTGCATCAGGCTCCCTGCTCAGCAGGGAGTCTGCTTCTCCCTCTCCTCGTGCCCCCTGCTCCTGCTGTTTCTTGCTATCTCTCTCTCTCAAATAAATAAATAAAATCTTAAAAAAATTAAAAAAGCAATGAAGTTTTGATACTTGCTACAACATAGATGTACCTTGAAAACATTATGGTAAGTGAAATACGCGAGACACGAAAGAACAAGTATGATGTAATTCTATTTTACAAAGCATACAGAATAAACAAATTCGTAGAGACAAAAAATAGCTTAGAGATTACCAGGGGACAA
Organism: Ursus arctos; assembly: GCF_023065955.2. NCBI lineage: Eukaryota > Metazoa > Chordata > Mammalia > Carnivora > Ursidae > Ursus > Ursus arctos. The sequence continues at coordinate 14,142,738 of NW_026623053.1, read as the reverse complement.
AAAAAGGGGGAAGTGGGGGGTTATTGCCTAACACGTACACGGTTTCTGTTCGGGTGTATGACAAAGTTTTGAAAATAGTGGATATGGTTGCACGACATTGTGCATCTAATTAATGCCACTGAGTTGTACACTTAAAAATGGTTAAAATGACCAATTTTATATATATTTTACCACAACTTTTAAAATTTTATATAGCTAAGTGCACCTGGGTGGCTCAGTTGGTTAAGTGCTCGACTCTTGATTTTGGCTCAGGTCATGATCTCAGTGTCCTGGGATCAAGCCCAGCTTCAGGCTCCTTGCTCAATGGGAAGTCTGCTTGAGAATTCTCTGCCTCTGCCCCTCCCCCATTCATGCACACTTGCTCATGGGCATGCTCTCTCTCTAAAAAAAAATAAATCTTTAAAAAAAATGTTATGTAGCTAAGAACACTTTTTTGTTTTTATTTGGCATAATTTGCGCTGCAGGTACAATTTGTCTTCACTAATAGTAGATAAATCACAACTATGTTGATAATTTTCTATCTAGATAGATGATATTAAGAGCTGTATTCTCTCTAATAGAACAGATAAGTAGTAAGATCAAATCAACAAATGAGCAAATTCATGAATACATGAATGAATACATGATGGCAATAATTTTTTAAGTGCTGTCTCTAGGTAACTAATCTTTATTGTTTAAAATCATATTCCATTATTACTGATTCAGCATTACCAAAAATCTTGTTTTTAAGTTTATTTTAGAGACTGAATAGACCAAGGATAACACTTCACAAATACTGATACTTTAACATGTTTTGTTGCTAATTACTATTTTTTTTAAATAATACTCTGTTGAATGTGATGCCATTCCACTGGGATGTTCTAGTAAAATTTCAATAAGCCCAAGGCAATACCTTATGAATTAAATTCACTTTTTTTTCTCAACTATTCAATAAAAATGAATATACTAGCATATATTGCTACTTATTAAAACACAAAACACCTTCTTACAGAAGCAGATTTATCACTATGCCAAAAAGTTAATTGCTTGTTACATTGTGTTAAGGAAAAATGTGAATTCTTCCTCTAACCATTTTTAACGCTATGAATAAAAAGCATTTAAACATCTCTTCCATTTTGTTTTGTTTCCCATTGAAACAAGCAGGCATGCTTCCTAAGGGGGAGAGGGGGAAATCTCTGAATGGTCAAACTTCAGTTTTTAATTTGGTCAGTATAATGTCAAAATTAAGAATCGTTTTTGTACAAACAAGGTTTTTTTTTTTCAAGATTTTATCTATTTGAAAGAGGGAGAGTGAGTGAGTGAGGGAGAGAGAGAGATAGAGAGCGAGAGAGAGCAGCAGTGGAGGGAGAGCAGAGGGACAGGGAGAAGCAGACCCCCTGCTGAGCAGGGAGCCCAATGTGGGCTCCATCCCAGGACCCTGGGATCATGACCTGAGCCAAACGCAGCTGCTTAACTGACTGAGCCACACAGGCACCCCAAAGTTTTTTTTAATGACATTATTTTCAAGAATAAACAAAACAGTAACTCCATGAGCTCTAAAAGTTTAGGCAGCAAACACTTTAAATTCTAGAAAAGCTTAACAAGAACTTTTGCTAGAAATGTTTTGTTGGCATAACCTTGTACAAGCATTTTGCCTTTGCTATCTACATTAAATTAAGCCAATCAATACCTGTCAAGCATATCAGCTCAATTACAATGTTCTGATTCTTGGGTATAAAAATCTTTGCATAACTATCAAAGAAAAACTACACTAATCCTAGGACTATATCTATACCACCAAAATATCTACAAAGACAGAACCTTTTCCCAAATGTTTACTGTCATGTCCCTTTCCTCATCGATCTGCATGACTCAGGGGAAAGGACCAACAGCCTCTGTGAGGTTACTTAATGGTTGTGGCCATGATAGTCAGATGACCACCCCTCTTGCCTCTCTTCTCCACAGAAGCTCTGACATTCAATCCAATCCTACCACCACTGGGATGCTAGCTCTCCATCCTTCCATATGGCTCTCCCAGCTGTCTCTAAGGCCATCTTCATCTCCACTTCACTGGGGACATTCTTCTTTGCTTTCACTCTCTTTTTCAAAAGTTTTAACCATTTCCCTACCTCACCTCTGAGACTTCCATTCAGCCTCTGCTTTATCTGTCAAGACCTACTTGACAGACACCAACAGACTCCTGAACCAAGTGAGTGGGCCCACAGACAGGATGCTGAGTGGGCATGTCCGGACATCAGCAGAAGCAGAAGACTTACCAAGACCCTCATGGAAACATGAGAGACGACAGACATGAACACTTAGACTTCCATTTGCCCAGCTCCTTGGGTAACTACGTGGCAGTAAATGTTGACTCAATGAAAGTATGCATGAATGACCGATGGTACCATTTTCAAAATCATTTCAGGAACAAGTGACTCAGCACACATGCCTCTCACTTGAGAGGGAAATAATCACCACAGACATAACCACACCAGGGTCCTTTTCATCTGTACCACGAGACACTGCAGTTCTTAAAGTTCTATATTTGAATCCTAAGCTAGCATTACAGCAGTTCTGTGATTCTTTTGGTTAGGGGCACAGTGATGCATAATAAATAGGATAAAACATATCGATGGCTAAAAGCACCTGCGCCTAGATGGCAAATGAATAGAAACCCACAGAACACCGGCCAAAATCAGGGCAGAAGTACTCCAGGGCTGTTTACAAAAGTCTTAATTAAATTCACTAGTTGTTGGGGCACCTGGGTGGCACAGCGGTTAAGCGTCTGCCTTCAGCTCAGGGTGTGATCCCGGCGTTATGGGATCGAGCCCCACGTCAGGCTCCTCCGCTATGAGCCTGCTTCTTCCTCTCCCACTCCCCCTGCTTGTGTTCCCTCTCTCGCTGGCTGTCTCTATCTCTGTCGAATAAATAAATAATAAAATCTTAAAAAAAAAAATCACTAGTTGTTAACTCTTAAAAGTGCACAACACAATATTTCTATACGAAACCATGCTGCAAAAAAATACAAACCACTGAAATCCCCCTCATATAGGCACCTGTTTGGAATCTTAAAATATTAGGAAAGTCCACCAAATTTTTTTCTGGTCACCAATTTACACTGCAAGTCATTTCTATAGGTGTTTTCATCAAATAACATTTTCCAATGTTTGTAATGCTCTGCAATCATAGTGTTTTAATACAATAAATTTATCAAGAAGAAACATTTCCTGTTAATTATTGTCTTAATACAACCTTACACACATTTCTGAATATTACTGCTACAGTTTTTGAAAGGAAGGTTAAAACACCTGACTTTTATAAATCAAAAAGACACAAAAGATATAAATTGATCAGAGAATAAAAGCACATTCAAAGTATAAAAAGTCAATGCTTTCCTAGAATTCTTCATGGTAAAACATACACTGTAATTATTTTCCTACATTCAGTATGACACTATTGGGTGCTAAATATTCATTCTTGGAATAAATCTGAATCTGGAACTATTCATCTTTTTTTCAAATAGCTGACATGCTGCATAAACAGAAAGTTTGTGTAGTTTTTTTAAAAAAATAAACAATACACCATGTGAACTTTGATTTATTATGCAATTTATCTCTTTCTATCTCTCTCTGCTATACATAATTCAGATCCACATAAAATGATTCCTATACCATTAATATTTTCTGGCTCGTTTTGGCTTTAAGGCTATGATCATTTCTAAATGTTTCAAATGTATGCCATCTATCATTAATATTATAGTGGCATCACTGTTTTTTTAAACTAATATCTGGGAGTCCATACCTTGGCACGTAAAACTTGCTAAAGGATGATAATGAAACTTAACTTGCTACAACCTGGTTTTGGGGTAACTGTTCAAGAGAAAATACAAAATGCAACCTAATAACTACCAAGTCCAAGATAACTGAAGTACTTTTGAATGGTTTTCATACACACATGAAGTTATTAGGCTAATTTCTTTTCCTCAATCTTTTGTCCAGTTTATAGAAAAATCAAAGCAAATAATTTTGAAAGCATTAAAACTCCCCATATTATTCAGAAAAATACTTTTCTGTTAGGAAAATATACTTTTACTGAAATTACATGATTAATAATCAATTCCCTTTTTAAAGAAAATAAGTAATCTATGTTTTTAGATTACCTAAACTATTACCTAAGGCCTATCAGGCAAATAGTCTATGCTAACCAAATTATTTATAGACTTACTTAAGTAGACATTTCTTGAAACAACATGAACTCTACTTAAATCTGTTCTGGATTCAATTTTCAATTTCTGGATGAGACCTTAGAAATTGTTTTCTGAATTCATTCAAACACAGTGTTTTGAAAGTCTGCTACATACCACATGTTAGGTCAGACTGGAAATAAAAAAAGGAAAAGACCTCTACCCCCAATTAACTCTCAGTATGCTAAACTTAATTTTTATTAATTTATCTAATCATATTTTAGTACTATCATCATTGTGCATCTCCCCCCGAAGATTCCACAGAGCATGGCTTTCCAGTAGTTGTAATGATATCAGAAATCTCCAAACCATACAACTACAAGACATATTAGAAGTTATGACTTACGCTATCTTTCACTAATATGAAGAATTATCTTCCAAAAAGGTGCTTTGACCTCTCCAGAAGCCTGTATCTATAGAATAAGAGAATTGAGACTAAAACTCAGGTCTGACTTCAATTCAGTGCTCCCTCCTCAATGTCAAATTGCTTTCATACAAAGGCTTATGACTGCTCATTTGCATAACATAGACGCAAAACAGCGCGCAAATCCTGGCAGCCTTTCTGTATTCAGAGCCCACAGACTGTCTTACTTGCCCTCCCCACAGTTCTAAATTTCTGTGATTAATCACATAATAAAATCCTAACAAAAATGAAAAGCATAGGCACAACTGCTTTGAAATACTGTATACTTTACCCACTCTTAATTCTAAATGAAACAGTTGCTCACGTCCATGGAAACATGTAAGTATTAAAAATAAATGTTGAGATACTCAGCTACAGATCTGTGAACAAAATGGCTGCTCTCAAATAAAAGAGTGTTCTAAAAACATTTTAAGTGTATTATTCGGTCATATAGAAAAGAGTTAAAATCCAAGTCATCAAATATTTCCATTATGGATTCTCTTGACACTCCACCAGAGGGCTACAAAACTCCCAAAATGCTCTCATAAAGTTTTAGTTTTCAACTGTAGATTATAAGTATTACTATACTTGGCTTTTCTGAAAGCATGATTCTGAAGGGAAAAAAAAAAAAAACCGAAAGGAAAACAAAAACCTATCTTTTAAGAAAGACGTCTCAGATTACAATGTATCTTCACTTCATAGAGCACAATGAGAAGTTAAGCATTTCTCTGAACACTCTTTGAGGAGGACCCATTTTTACTTTTTTCGATCTTGAGACTGCGTAAAAGTTAAGGATACCACAGGCAAATCATGATTGGGAGGGAGCAAGAGGAAGAAAAAGGTAAATGGTTGGAAGAGAATAGTAGGGTGTGGGTGTGGAGTGGGGGAGAGAAAGATGAGAGACCCAAAGGAGGAGACCCGCAAAGGTGACTACAGTGAGAAAGCATCCCCTTGTCCTGGCTGGTTCCTACCAGGGAACTTCAGACCAACCACACAGAGAGGACAGAGAAATAAGCCTCAGGCAGCTTGAAATCCATCCTGCAAGGTTGCAAGATCTTTAGGTTGACTGCTATTTACTAATTGGAGTCCACCTTGGAAATGACTCTACCAAGTAAGCTGTACTCCTTAAAAATGATACACTGTTTCCCCTCTCAGGTGAGGCCCAGTCTCTGGAAGAATGTGCTTCTCAGAGTCTTAGCTGGGCTGTTGCCACTGAGCGCACACACAGTCAGACGCCTGGTGTCCTATCTCCCCTGCGGCCCTCCCTGTTCTGCAAGGCAAGGGCCAGTCTTGTTCATTTTTGAATGCCCTTAAGGCTGAAGGCTGTGTCTTACACACAATAAGTGGTCTCCAAAATGCACTGAAAAGAACTGCAACTACCATAGCGTTTCTGATTTCAGAGTTCATCCCAAACTCAACATTAGTATATTTTAGAGGCAGACAGGTCCCAAATGAACCCTTCAGTCTGAGCTGAGTTTCTGTAAGCCATCTTGCAGGCTGTGCTGCTTCTCAGTGTGCTCAGCCTGGACACCGGCCAATCGGCAAGAACAGAAAATACCTAAGGAAAAGAATGCCAAATGGAAAAGCAAGCCACAGAAATGAAGCGAGGCTGTCCCCGACCTCCAGCCCACCTCTGAGAGTTGGACAAGACAATCAAAGGCCGTGTGTAGAAGCTGGTAGGGTCAAACATACCTCCCGGGGTGTGGCATCTCACCAGAGCTGTTCCACTTACCTCTAGGCAGGAATTTTCATTAGTGTAGCAAAAATTCAGGTATGCCACAAGCATGGTCTTCAACTACTCATATTCAAGAATAACCCTGGCTGGGGCACCTGCATGGCTCAGTCATTAAGCATCTGCCTTCAGCTCAGGTCATGATCCCAGGGTCCTGGGATCGAGCCCCGCATCGGGCTCCCTGCTCGGTGGGAGCCTGCTTCTCCCTCTCCCACTCCCCCTGCTTGTGTTCCCTCTCACTGACTGTCTCTCTCTGTCAAATAAATAAATAAAAGCTTAAAAAAAAAAAAAAAAGAATCCTGGATAAAAACTGGGGCTTTCCTTCAAATGTAGCAATAAGCTATTCTCTTTTATTACCATGTGGCATGATAAAGGAATCGTGTTGCTTCTTAGTGTGACATTGTTCACAAATACGCAACTAAGGAGGAACAAGTTCAGGACCCAAGACTCTGGACTTACACCTCAACACATACATCTATACTCAGAAGATTAGTATTCTATTTTCGAAATGATAACGGGAGGATACTCAATGATGTATTTTATAGCCCAGAGACTTCAGATTTCAACAATACAAATGTATGTCCAACATGTATGTAACAGATGGACTTTTATTTTTTTTATAATTTTTATTATGTTATGTTAGTCACCATACAGTACATCCCCAGTTTTTGAAGCAATGTTCCATGATTCATTGTTTGCGTATAACACCCAGTGCACCACGCAATATGTGCCCTCCTTAATACCCATCACCGGCCTATCCCAATCCCCCACCCCCCTCCCCTCTGAAGCCCTCAGTTTGTTTCCCAGATTCCACAGTCTCTCATGGTTCATTCCCCCCTCTCTTTATCCCCCATTCATTCTTCCCTTCCTTCTCCTACTGATCTTCCTATTTCTTATGTTCCATAAATGAGTGAAACCATATGATAATTGTCTTTCTCTGCTTGACTTATTTCACTTAGCATTATCTCCTCCAGTGCCATCCATGTTGCTGCAAATGTTGAGAATTCGTTCTTTCTGATGGCTGAGTAATATTCCATTGTATATATGGACCACATCTTCTTAATCCAGTCATCTGTTGAAGGGCATCTCGGCTCCTTCCACGATTTAGCTATTGTGGACAATGCTGCTATGAACATTGGGGTGCATATGGCCCTTCTCTTCACTACATCCGTATCTTTGGGGTAAATACCCAGCAGTGCAATTGCTGGATCATAGGGTAGCTCAATTTTTAACTTTTTAAGGGACCTCCACACTGTTTTCCAGAGTGGCTGTACCAACTTGTATTCCCACCAACAGTGTAAGAGGGATCCCCTTTCTCCACATCCCTCCAACATTTGCTATTTCCTGCCTTGTCAATTTTTGCCATTCTGATGGACTTTTTAATTTAACTTGATAATGTGCACGTGTGTCTGTGTGTTGTATGTTCGTTCATTTTCCTTTCCTGCTAACTAACTGGATCTTAACCTCTCTGGAACACTTTGAGAAGATGCTTTGGGAGCCCCCTCTCCAGAAGGACATTTGAACACTCCCAAAACACATTGTGCCTTCAGGTTGAGAGAGTTTACAGAACCTCTAAAGGCCTAAAGCTGATCACGGCCCCTTCTGCTAAAAATGTCTGTGGCATTGCCAACTCTGTCCTTTTGCAGCTCATCAACATGTTAGGGAACCACTGAGGTTCTGCCATCCCCACCCCCAACAGACAACAAGCATTACAAATGTTATTTTTCTAAGAAGTTTAAGGAACCCTATGACGAAGCATGAAAACAGCACTTGTGAAACATGCAAAATTAAAATGATTTAAACTATGACAACATCTTGCTTAAATTGTACTAAAAGGAAATCCAGAAGCAGTGTGGGAAAGTTTGGTAAGAAGAGAGCAGTGCCTTTAAATCTCCACTTAGTAATATGCTAAGCGAAATGAAAAGCATTCGCTTTAACCTTAGTTAACCTTTTCCTCCAAAGCTCAATTTCCATACTCTTTAAATGTCTTAAAATTAGCGAAATGATTTCATTTATATTTTCTCCTCCCCAAATTTCTAAGTGAGGCAGAGTCAAATGTGTACCATCTCATCACATTTGCCATTTGACGGAAGTTAGCACCATAATTCTGCATCAGAAGAGAACCGAAATGAAGGCAATATGTCTATCAAAGGGGCCTTATATTAAATGTAAATTTCTTTACTCTTTCAGATAAAAGGGCAAATTATTTAATTCGCTTCAATTCAACAAGCATTTATGGAGCACTGAAAGCCATTGGGCGAGGATATGGAGGGAGAAGAATACAAAGATTCTTGGAGGGCCCCTGCCCTCCCTCTGAGAGCCCACCGTATGGAAGGAGACAGAGGGGCACACCCTGAGTTCAAGGCAGGGTGGAATGCAGGTTATAACTGAGCTGTACAAAAAGGGAAGAGATGCTCATGTCTACCGAGGAACCTGAGCAAGTAGGACGGCCACGGGATCTGGAGAACCCAGTGCAAAAGGAGAATGTGAGGCTCCTTGACTTAACCTTAGGAAGAATTTCAGAGACTGACAGCAGAGGATCATATCAAGGGCGGGGCGCCGTGAGATTCACAGGTGGCAGGCCCTGCAGACGGCAGGGGGAGAAGGGCCAGAGGGGCCCCAGGGGCACCGGACTACAGCAGTCCTGCTGGAGAGGGGGCCCAGCGACATCCACCACCAAATAGATCATGTGGCTAAACAAGACTGGACAAGTCTTCTCTGAACAAAAATGAGGCACTGCCAACCACACTTTGGGGATGGGCAAAACTAGGTGCTTATGGAATAAAGACAATAGAGAAATCAAATAGATCCCGGAATATGGGTTCCTTTATCCTAAGGCGAGGCTAAGAAAGTTTGTTACTCAGAGTGTCACCCTGCTTGGCAGTTATTTTGTATTGAAGGGAGGGGTTGGGGGAATGAAGAGCATTTTCTCTTTCTTTCAAATTTACCTCCAGTTGAAATGCAGAACAATTAAAGGGAGTAAGTTTTAAGCCAAGTTCAGAAGCAGGTATTCCCATTTTCAGCATGGTGTAATATTTCAAACGCCCTGCCTCTTTTCCCCTCACTCAACAATAACAGATTGTCAACCAATGCTCTGATAAGGCCTCCAGATTAGAAGCAATTCTACTGACATTGTTTTATTTACACTACACATGCTTTCAGTTTTACAGTTCAGTAGCAAGTAGAGCTGCACAGCTCCTCACATTAGCCCTGGAGCTACTTTAAGCTACAAGCGGCTGCTCTGTAAGCATTGGAATGAATTCTCTGTAGTCCCCATAGAAATCCCATGGAATGCAGTTTCCTGCTGGTTTGTTACACTGCATCAGAATAATGAGAATACGAGGATCGCCGACTAGATTGTGCAATGAAACAAAACTCCAGCACCACGGTCCACCCAGAAAGACTTTAACCCTTCTTTTCTGCAATTAAAGCTTCCTATTTACGTCGAAGGGTTGTTTGTGAATAATCCCACCAGGGAGTCAACCCAACAAAAATAAATCACCCAGTGCTTTCCTATAGGCCCAGCCGAGTGCTTGGCACCCAGTACAATAAGTATTTGTTGAATAAATGATGAATGCTGGCCCATTTATCCTGATTGATTTTTTCCACCCCAAACCTAACTTCGCCGTCACTAAATTCGCCTCTTACACCTTTTACAGAACACTTTGATACATTTTTATCCACATTTTAAACCATTCCCTTAAGAATTCTCACAACTCTGTATCAAAAGTTCTATTAAATTCATAATGGGAAAACCATGAAAAGGGAAATTATTTTATTAATTCCCTGTCGCGAGTACAGAAGGCAATCAGCGCATTGACAGCTTTAAAAAAAAAAAAAAAAAGTGAAGTGTAACCAGTTTCCCTTGTCTCGTGTACAACAGAGGATGAGCACCAGGGTTCTCAGAGTCAGCACCCCATTTTACCAGCTCTGGTTATCCAGCAAGTTACGCAACCTCTCTGTGCCTCGATTTACTCATCAGTGAAATGGGGACACAAAGGGAAATTACTTCACATAGTTATTATGAAGATTAAGGGAGACAATATAAAGCATGTAGTGAAGGACCTGTAATGTGGCAACTTTTCAATAAATACTAGCTACCGTCATTCTTCCATTGACAGTAACCACGATACCATATCTCTAATTTTTTATTTATCCATTTAAATCATTTTTTTCAATATTTAAATAAGATTTTAAAATAAACATGAATTTAAGAGACAACCGAGAATAATATTCGTGACTGATAAGAATTTCCTTTTAGACGGAAGATCTGTTTAGGAGCAGCATACGAGACTGATGATATAAAACAAACAGTTTTCATCTCAAGTCACTGGACAATTTTTTCCATTCCACCTCCCAAAAAGCAAAACTGAACAAAAATGTAATCTTTATAAAACCATTTTGCCCATGTAAAAAGTGTAACATTTCCTGATAGAATGTAAACAAGTATTTTAATATTTTGTCTTATAAGAGAAAGTTGTCAGAAGAAAACCATTGGTTCCCCGTATGCGACATACAAGTTTTAAAAAAAGCAAGCCAGGGAACACATGGACTTTCACGAGTACTGAATTCAAGCCTCGTATCAAACCTTATTATCATTTTGAAATATTTGGCTGTGCAAAAACAGACAAGCTCTTTCTAAAAGAATTCTGTCATTTCTTCGCTCCCCATAACCCTGCCAGCTTCCCAATGCTCCTTTGACAGTATAATCAGTCAATTCAATCAGAGAAATTCTAAAGTACAATGGTAATTTTCTCTCACTTTTTTCTTTACACTGTCAGTTCAAGCCACCTGCTGAAAGCATTGATGTGGAACAGCTCGGTATTAGCTCTGAAATTAGTACCAGTCCCCGGTTAAATACCTGGCACATTCGGGGTAGGATAGAGACTCTTAATGGCATCGAAGCCCATCAGTAGAATCGGCGCATTACTTAAGCCAGCCTTTTTCCAAGTCATTCATACTGGCTCATATTGGTATCACAACCCAAGACTGAAAAGAAGCCAGGAAAGGAAAATGGGCTCAAGGACACGCACCACAAATTTGAAAGGGGATACTTCCCTGTAAATATTCTCAAGTATGATGTCACTATGGTCTACTCTCAACCAACTCCTAAATTAAATATCCAGCCTTTCACATAAAGTGTCCAATACCGTCTCTACAGAAAGGAATACTGCATTTAAAACCGAAGACTCTTCTCCTTTCAATTTCAATGCTGAACCTGCTACTGCGTGCACATGTCTCACGCGCACCTTTCAACAGGAAGTACAGTGCGATTACCTCTGGTCCTGTACATGTTCCAGTGCCTTGCCTGGCCTGCCGAGCTCAGCAGGTAGGTCCGTGAGCGCTGACTGAGGCCGCAAGGATGAAAGGCATTTACTACAGCTACTCAGAGGGTCGTCGATGGACAACCTGTACAAGATTTATGCTGTAAATAATAAATGAACTAAACACCTTGAGGTAATTGGCTGTGTGAAGCTTCACAATAGGCCAGATAGCTTGTCTGAACAAAGTAAAATAAGATTAAATAATGAATGAGAAGTGTAGAGAATTTCCAGCCAAACTAATACTGCATGTGGAGGTGTTGTTTTCTTTAAAGTGGAAGTAGTTGGTAAGTCAGGTCTTTGTGATTTTAAGAGGGGTCACTGGGACTTCCTCTTTCTCTGTCAATAGAAATTATTCCAAAGATAGACATTTTTCTCGATTTTGAGTATAGGGCATGGAGCATCCAGTTCTAGCAGTTCAAGAAAGAGCCTGCTGGGTGATGGAAGTCTGTCCGAAGTCTACCCAATGCTCAATTCCACTTGCATTTTATAAAGAGAGAACCAACATCCACTGATGTCTGGGGGAACACTATCAGAGTAAACTTTTGAAAAATAATGTTTCTGACATATGTACAGATTTAATACTATCTGCCACCACAGGGACTAATAAAGAGAGGTTCTGTCAGCAGCTTTCCAAGTCAGTTTCAGTGTAGACACTCCTCTTGGGCTTTTTTTTTTTTTTTTAACAAGAGGTTGATGATGTTTGCTTGCTAGCTTTAGTAAGAAAAATTGTAGCCTCTGGATAATCAGGTCCCAAGCATGAGAAAAGTCTAAAAAGGAAGGAAGGAAGGAAGGAAGGAAGGAAGGAAGGAAGGAAGGAAGGAAGGAAGGAAGGAAAAGGAAAGGAGGAGGGAGGGAAGGAGGGAAGGAGGGAAGGAGGAAGGAAGGAAGGAAGGAAGGAAGGAAGGAAGGAAGGAAGGAAGGCAGGAAGGCAGGCAGGCAGGCAGGCAGGCAGGAGATGGATCCAGACACAGATTCAGGTACATATGTTTATGGCTGCCAATTACATCATAATTTTGCAATGAGTCATATCTATCCTTCTTTATTAAACTTTTTTAAAGAACAAAAGTTTAGTCACAGTTAATTCTAAATGTGATAATTATCTAAGACTATGTAAATAAAAGTGCCCTCATCAGTGAAAGATGCACATTGAGGTATTTACAATTGTGAAGAAATGGTATCTAGAACTTTTTGGAAAATACCAAAGAAGAAAAAAAAGAAGTGGAGGTTAGATAAAATAAACTTGGAAAAATATGATTTGGATATGAATACATGGAGATGCATTACTCTATACTACTCTGTGTATGTTCGAAAGTTTTTGTAATAAAAGCTTTATTTTACGAAGAACATAAATGCCTAATAGTTCTAGAAGAATACAAATATAAGTTGGTACTTAAGGAAAGGCTCTTTTGAGGGCTCTGCAAAGTTCAGTCACCAAATATCCAGTAAGGGCCCACCATGAGACAGGCAGGGTGCTCAATCTCCACCAGTGGTAAGGAAACATGCGGTTCTGTGCCTGTCTCCGCAGAGGGTTGGCTCACTCAGGCCTCCCCTGATAACTGAGGGCAGCAATCAGCTCTAGGACCTGGTTCTTCAGCCTGTGGGGCTCACATTAAATGTCACCTCCTCACAGCATCCATTCCTAGTCTCTGTACCTTACTCCTTTACCCTGAGGCCTCTAGCTCAATCCCCGCTTGCTTCCTTCAGAGTACATGTGAACATTTGTGATTACTTTCCTTGTCTAGTCCCTCATTGCCTGGCTTCATCACTGCAGAGCCAACAGGAACCCCAATTTTCCAGTTCTCCCCTATATTCTTTGGCTAAAGGGCTAGCAACTACTAATACCACTCCAACACCTACCTCCCAGTTAAACTCCTACATATCAAAGAACCAAGTCAAGAGACACATCAGTGTGTTACCAGTAGTATCCTCATTCTTAACTTATTTTCTTAAGTATACAGCATTTGCTCTTTAGGATACAGTGGTAGAGAACGTGAGCTTTTGGACATTCCTGGGGGCTAGCTGTAAATTTGGGTAAGTTATCTAATATCTCTGATCCTTGCTCTCTTCATGTATAAAATGGATAGGATATTATATAACTCAAGGTTCTGAGAAGTAAAACATTATAAACAACTAACATATAATTACATATGTAACATTTGGTATAGTGCTTAGTACACAGTAGGCATTCAATAAATGTACTCCTTACACCCATAATATTCCCCCCCCCCTTGTAATACTTTCAGGAAAACTCAAACAGGAAGTATTAAAAGTGTAACCTGGGGAGATGACTTAAGCCTTTAGATGTGGAAAGTACATTTAAATTTTCTTAACATTCCCAAACTTGCTAAGGAAAAGATGTCACCAAAGTCACATGAACATGCAGGGAAATGTTTATTGTCTTTCACTATGCTTCACTGTTTTTGAATTATGTGTAATTAACTCAACTTCAGATTTGTCCAAAATATACTCAAGGACCTATTCCTTCAACAAGACTATAATGAAGAGTAGTCAGGAGGGCGAGTGAACTGAACATGTCAAAGAAACTAGAAAGGCCTCAAAGACCATATCAGAGAAGCTAGCCAGCCAATGGCTACACCATGAAACAACAAAGAAGAAACCCAAAACCATGGGAGGAAAATATCATGGGAGACAGACTTCAAGAAAAGTTCCTAAGGTTCTGTGGCTTTTAAAAAAATAAAACTAAAGGAATGCCTGGGTCACGCAGTCAGTTAAGTGTCTGCTTCGGCCCAAACCATGATCTCAGGGTTGTGAGATGGAGCCCCACGTCGAGCTCCACACTCAGTGCAGAGTCTGACTGCAGCTCTTCCTCTGCACCCTGCCATGTTCTTTTTCTCTCTCAAATAAATAAATCTTTATAAATAAATACATAAATTTAAAAAAATAATGATAACCTTTAAAAAGAGTAGAGTCTGTACTTGAAAGATGGATGGAGCCACAGACTTTTCCTTGACTCAACAATTAATCAAACTATTAACTCAGAGTTTTTAGTAAATCTGAAATAATAGTTACCCTTTTTTGATCATCTATTTCCATCTCTAAATACTTTTAATTATCTCAAAACTGGGTTACTAAGCCCAGAAAGATAAATTTTATATTCCCATTTTATAGACAATAAGATAGAGTAAGGGGCACACACACACATACACACACAAATGAAACTGGCCAGATCACACTATCACTAATAAATGGAGAAGCTTGGATTTAAACACAGGTCTTCTTAGATGTAAAAACTCTGTTATTTCATGTTATACACATGACTCTTATCAAGCAAAGACTGAAAAATTAAAATTTTATACTTACTATTCTTAGTCTTGCCACAGTATGAGTTCAATTTAACTACAATTCTCTTACAATAAGCACAATATTGCAATAATTTCATTTTTTAAAATCTAAAATCATTAAGCTTGTTTTTAATTTGAAAAACTTACCCCTTGCACTTAAAATTGTAAGTCAGTATTGTCTTTATCCTATGCTTAAGATGATTTTTCTTGTGGAAGTTATGGTTAATAGCAAACTAGTCAAGGAACGGTTGATATTCATTTAATATTATAATTACACATTACATACATTAATTTACATATGTAGGGAGCAATAAAAAATAGAAGACACTGATTTAAGTTCCGAGCAAGAAAAATCTGAAGCCCCAAATTATCAGATGTCTCACAAATTACTGTCAACCCAATGCAATGTTTAGAGCTTACAAAGTGATTTTGGTGCCTCAGTCAAAAAATGGATTAAAAATATATGACACATAGACTTAAGTAGTAGGTCTATATGTGAAATAATATGAGAAATTTTGGTAATTTTTTTAAGGAACCTATCAAAAACTTAGCCATGAATCCCCTTCATTATTGTCTACAATAATCAAAATTTGCCCCTCTTAATTAATATTACCAATAGTGTTTACTAATAGACTAAGAATAGAGCCCTCTTAAAGGTATGTCCATCTTATGGCCTTTGCACTGGGGGTTTCATCTTCCACAATTGCTCTTTCACCAATGTATTACCTAATGTTCTCATAATTCAAATTTAACCTCAGATTTCCTATCTTCATGAACACCCACCCTATCTTGGTTCTCCCCTCAATACTAAGGATCATTCAGCAACACTGCTTCCTTATTTTGTTTTTTAAACTTGTATCATCTGAAATTCTTGGGTTTTATGCTTCTTTACATATGCCTTGTCTGCCCCACTCCTGCAACAGGAATGTCCCCTGGAGCAGGGACCTCATCTCTCATGGTCAGTTTCTTGGTCTCTCTCCCCCAGAACAAATGTAGTGGGTCTTCAACAAATCTACCTATCTAAGCCAGTGGTCCTCAACTTCAACATGCATCAACAATCATCCAGAGGGCTTGTTAAAACACAGATCTCTCTATCCTACCCAAGTTTATGACCTAGTAGTTCTGAGGTTGGGCCTGAGAATTCAGTTTTCTAACATGCTCCTAAGTAATGCTGGTATAAGGAATTAATAAAGACCAACCACAGACCACAGCATAATCCACTGAAGCTTCAACTGCTTAATGATTTTGAATCCTATGCTTCAGCCGTGTCCAGTAACACTCTCCTCAAGAGATAAACGTCAATGTGAAATTTTTAAAGAACATATTTTCAGAAAACTTCCAAGTGTAAGCTTGAAGTCCCTCTTCTAGCTTTTACCTGGAATCAGCATTTTTTCTAATAGCTAACATGTATTGAAAACAGACTCTCAGTTCTAAGCACTACTCTAAGAGGTGTTTTTTTTATGTATTATCTTCATGTCGTGTTCCCCAAAACTCTAGAAAGTTCCCCATTTTACAGATGAGACAACTAAAGCAAAGGGACACCAGGTAACTTGCCAAGATCATTTGAAAATTGCTGGGAATAAATTTAAAGCCAGGCAAACCAGCTCCATTTCCCAATAAGGTGCACAGTCTTAAGCAGGGTACATGTTCCATGAATAGATTTGGGAAAGTTAATATAAAATACGGTCATATTTCCTGATTCATGGATCAGCTGAACAGCAGGTTTTATGAACTATGATTTTTCTCTCTCTTGCCCGCCATAAGAATAGGAGATAAGTGATGAATTCTGTATTTATACTGCTAAAGGGAAACACACGATTATGATAACTGAACGCTAGACAAATACAGGGTATGTGTATGATGTATTGGCTAACCCTGCCGGTGAACGCTCCTGCAATGCAAGAATTTCTTTATCCAAGGACAAGTTCTTTCACCTTCCCATCTGTCCTGTGAATTTTTAAATGTCTGAGACAGGTGGCCTGTTGGAAACCTAAAACCCTGTGGGTCTAAGATATGATTAAAATCTGATGTTAGGCTCTCGGATAAAGAAGATTCCTGTGTTTAGGCAGGAATTTGTAAGTAACCTGCAAAATGTGTCAAAGATAACTTGAACTCTACATAACCAAAATCTCTTTAATTCTAGAATAGCATATGCTAGAACAAACTTTTCGCTTGCTCAATTTCCCCATAGAAAACTGCAGTCATGCCTATATACCACTGCTGTGAAGGAATAAAATAACCAATTTTTGATGGGTTGAGGGTTTTTTTCTTCCTTTCTGAATTTGCTAGTGATTTTATAAACAATGTCATCTGCTCTTTTCTTAAGGAGTTCTAGGGCACTAGTAGTTTATCAGTTTTCTTCTTGATTCTATCTTTAGTAAATTTAACTACAGTTCTCCAAGCAATATTTATAAATACTGCATTAATGATAGTTAATAAAATCAGTTAATAATGCAAGCTGAATTCCATAATTGCATATTACAGAGCTCTTTGCAAAATATATTACTCAAAAAATCTTAACCATGATTATACTTCATATAAATGCCAAGTGTACTGTGACTTCTCTGAAAACTTAAATGCACAAGAGAATTAAAAGGCTACTTGCCATGAACCGCCCCCCCAGTTGTATTTACTAATGCAAAGCACAATACAATTTTTTAAACCCAGTCCATTTCTTTCCTAGAAAAGGTGGAAGGAGTTTAATTGAAATCTACTTAGTGAGAACTTAAATCTATGCTGAGTTTAAAGTTTGGCACAGAATACTAAGCAATGATCACGCAGATAATTAAAATTTTATATGTTAAATGATTTATCGTCTTGTAAATAATTAAGAGAATTTAAAAATCCGAGTAAGGAAATGTTAGAGAGCATATTTATTACCAATTTCTTTTCTAGAACAATAATATATAAGAGCATGTTACCCACATTTTGTTACTGGTAATGTCAGCAGTGACTTTAATTTAAAAAGCTTTAGTAAACTTAATGAAATTAACCTAAATTGATTGGCATTCTGATCCAGCAGGTATTAAACACATCAAGGTAAAAACAAGGCCACTGTGACAAATTCAATAGATCAATCTGCAGTGATGCAAAAATCCAATAAATTGAAATTTAACTAAAGAATATTGCACAAATGCCAATCCCCTCTATGAAATAAAGGAGTATTCATTTGAGACTATATTACTTACCACAGCCACCATGAAATCCATAATTGTGTTGTTCTTTGATTCTACAGCCTTTGACTGGTTTCCTTCATTTTTAACGTTCCTATTTTTATTATTTTCAGTGCATAGACTTCATCGCCTAGGCCTCCCCCTTGCTCTTTGCTCATTCAATCATAAATCTTTACTAAGTAGAGATCGATCTTTGCCAAAGAAACACACCTTTCCAATGAAGTTTTTTAAAGAAGTTTAAATTAATGAATAATTTACCAGAGGATATCTGGAGAGAGAGAAAGAAGTCTCTTTGCAGTAGGAAAAATAGGGTAATACTACAAAATTTTAAACAGAGCACTATCGCTCACCATTTTGATATCGTGGGCATCCCCAAAATAGAAATAAATACATGCAGAATACGTGTGTGTTTGTCACCTACAACATGAGCTCCGGAAAAAAATACCTCCACAACATCTGCTGGCTCACACACGTTTAGATCAGACCTTGTTCCTGTACCTCGATGAGTTTGCTGAATTTCGGCAGAAATAAAAAAAATCTCTTCCATGACTGTGTTTATCTACCAAGATAGTTGCTCACATCTCTTAAGCAACCAGCACATGTATTATACATAATCTGTACTCAAAAAAGAAAAAAAGCATATGAAATTGTGTGAAAGTACGCAGGAGAAAAGTGAAATAATAGAAGAAAAATGGCTAGGAAGAAGACCGAATAAAGGGGGATGTAGAAGTTTGAACTGGCTTTGAAAAATTCTCCCATCAAAGCAAAAATCTGCGTATGGCTACCCCAATCCAAACAGTGTTTTTATACCAATAGACAATGGCTGAAATTTGGCACAAGAGAAACAGCACTCATCCCAAGGCAAGTTGTAAATCCGAGTCAGCAAAAACCGTCCTGTGGGCCAAACCTGGCTCACCACCAGTTTTTGTATATCTGTGAGCTAAAACTGTTTTTTTATATTTTTAAACAGTTACCAAAAAAATCAACAGAATATTTCATGGCATGTAAAAATTCTGTGAGATCCAAATTGCAGTGTCCATAAATAAAGTTATTTATTGGAACATGGAAAGCTTGATCAGAAACACAAATCAGTTGCACATATCCAAACTGACTGTACTAATCTAAAAGGTAAAAATCTAGGTAGAAAACCCTGGGTTGGGGCTTTAAAAGGTCTCCTTAGAGCAGATCCTAGAATTTTCCATAAAATGACAATATCAAAATCAGTTTGAACATAATACCAAACAATTTTGTTGCCATCTTGCATATAACTAATTGTCATGAAGCAGAAGCAGAATCAAGAGTCCTGTAATCATTTTCTGAGGGGAACAGAAATGACTGATGTCATTCTGTTTTAGGTTTGGGGATTTTTTCCAGCATTTATTACCTCTATATGGAATCGACATTCTTAGCATCTTGAAAAGACGAGAAGTTTTAGATTCATTAAAGCCTTCAAGATCAGTGAATGAAAGTGGCTTCACAAATACAGAGGCCTCTTAGTCATAAAAAGGAGTCAGTAAGCATGTGTCCCTGTGTAAAGGTGGCCTATAAACCAGGAAGCAGGAGACATCTGGTCGATGGGCCTCAACTCACAGCTTCCGACTATTAAATGCTCACAGACATTAATCTAGGATATTGACATAGCAAACATTTTGAAAAAGATTATGCACACATTCCTTAGGATCAAAGGTGAGTTAAGGAAAAGTATAGTCAGGAGCATAAAGCAACAGCAAACTCGTGAAGGGCCAACTAATCTTATACCCACAGTGGTGCCACATCCATCAGCACAGCTGTCAATGCAGTGAATTGGAGACCTGGCTTTACTTTAGAAATAGCTCCAGCAGCTTACTACCAGGGCTCTGGGAGCTACAGTGGAAATCCAAATTAGGAGGTAGCAGCAGCGAACGGGAAGAGAGACGGCCAACTTTACCAATACTCTTCCATAATGGAATCTCTAAATGAGATTTGTACAACAAAGAACTCTGTGTTAAGATTGCAGCCTGGACCCACACTGAATGCTCTCACCTGATTCCACACAAAAACTACAGTAAAGATTACTTGTTTAAAGACATGAACACCCAATAGGGAAAACAGGAGAAGAGGCAGCAGCTTTAAAATTTTTCTAAACGTTAAGATGAAATAGCAGCAACTGATTTAGCAGCACTGAGGCCAAGGATTCCATGGCAATAGTATGGAAAGCTGAAACATAGCCCAATCTACCATAAAAGCCCCAGATGGTTTAAGACATGGAGCACCATGACCTATGGAACTAGGAGAGAGAATAGTATTGGAGGGACGTGAGTAGCTAAAATAAGGATTGTATGAAAGCTATTCAGGAAGCAATTAGCTGCCTGGTCTAGTTGCCAAGACCACCTCCGTGGAAGTTAAGAGTGGGAGGCCTGGAGGTTTCTTCTCTGGAGATGGATGAAGGAGAGGATAACCAGGAGCAGTTGAGGATCCCAAACAGAGAGGTTAAGAGATCACAGGCACTCTGAGAACTCCACTCTTTCCTCATGGGGCTTCCAGAACACCTGTAGCCCTCCAGGTAAGAGGCTAGAAGTTCCTCCTTTGAGGAAGCTGATCAGTTCAAGAGGAGAAATTTAAAGAAAACACTAAGGTTCCCTACAGGATTCCCTTGGACTACTCAGTGATGAAGTTCAAAGTCAACAAGCCTGATTCATGCACTCAGAGTATCCAATCCACTTAACCCGAAATTGGCAAAGATTTTAAGACAGCTGATCAAGTCTCTAAAATGGAAGACAGATACTAGACAAAACAAACAGACTAAGGAGAAGAAAAATTTTAAAAGGCATATTCCAATGATTAATCATCAGAGAGAACAGAAATCCCATCTGGAAACAGCAACAGAATAGAATAAAAAGAACATTTAGAAAACCAAAAAAAGGGTCTTAAAAATTGAAACTCTGATAGAAATGAGAAAATTTATAGAAGAGCTTGAGTGAAAACTTGAGGCAATCTCCTAGACAACAAAGCAAAAAGATAAAGTAAAATATGAGAAAACAAATGGTCTACAAATTCCAACATCAAAATAGGAGTGCTAGGATGCAACTAAGAAATAGGCAAGTCAGTGAAGTTATTCAAGAAATTTTCCAGAACCAGGGTGCCTGGGTGGCTCAGTCATAAGCGTCTGCCTTTGGCTCAGGGTATGATCCTGGCGTCCTGGGATCAAGCCGCATCAGGCTCCCTACTGGGAGCCTGCTTCTTCCTCTCCCACTCCCCCTACTTGTGTTCCCTCTCTCGCTGGCTGTCTCTGTCAAATAAATAAATAAAATCTTTAAAAAAAATTTTTTTTTTCCAGAGCCAAAGGATGTTTCCAGATTAAGAGCCCACACTGAGAACCCAACACATTGAATAAAAGTAGCCTCGTGGGGCGCCTGGGTGGCTCAGTGGTTAAGCGTCTGCCTTCGGCTCAGGGCGTGATCCCGGCGTTCCAGGATCAAGCCCCACATCAGGCTCCTCCGCTGGGAGCCGGCTTCTTCCTCTCCCACTCCTCTGCTGTGTTCCCTCTCTCGCTGGCTGTCTCTCTGTCACATAAATAAGTAAAATCTTTAAAAAGAAAAAAAAAGTAGCCTCGTATCACGTCACACACATCAGTGGGGAATTTCAGAACGTATAGGAAGGTTACATACAATGATCAAAATGTCTCAGTATCTCTAAAAAACAAAACCAGAAACTATACAACAATGGGGAAATAACCTTAAATTTTCTGAAGTTAAAATATTTCCTCCCTAAAATTTCACACAAAATATCAAGCAGGTGAGACAGCAGAGTAAAAACATTTTTAGAAATTCAAGGCTCCTTCAAAATTGCCTTTCATTTACTCTTCCTCAGCCAACTAGCAGAGGGTATGCTCCATCAAAATAAGAATGAAATAAGAAATGAGAACACGTGGGGAAAGATAGGCAAAATATGGGCACCGTATTTGTACTCATGCTAACAAGGACAACGGAGTATAATGAACATCAGCAGAACCATCACTCTCGCTGGTGAGATACACAGTTATGGATCATTGTGGAGACAGAGGAGGAGGAGAAATGGTGTTGCTGATACAAAAGCCAGCACTGAAGCCTGGTAATTCTATGGAAATCAGCATCTTCTGATATTTATAGACCAGCTTCCCAACCTTGGCACTACTGACATTCAGAACCAGACAAGCCATTGTCGGTGGGGGTGGGAGGGTGAGAGATAGGTTATCCTGTGTATTTAGCAGCATCTCTGGCTTCTTCGTCCTAGATGTCAGTCCCACACCCACACACACACCTGTGACCACCACAAACATCTACAGATATTGCCAAGTGTCTCTGAGGGAGCTAAACTGCTCCCGGCTAAAAACTAGTGCTATAGAGTGAAATAAATAAGGTAAAAATTTTTCCTGGTAAGAAGTATATACATAATATTTATATCCAACGCTCACACCTCACATGCTTAAGTATGGTCAGACAGCGTCCGAAAAGTGACAAATGGGGTACTGGTAGCAGCTGCCTCTCTTAAAGTTTAAGAGGAAGACATTCCTTCTCATTTTAAAAGAATCTTGTATCACGAACACACACTCTCTTTGCAAAGGATATATAAAATTAAACAGCCTTAAGACAAAATTACAAATGAGCACATTCTCACATACAATTATATTTCTAGGAATGTGACCTCCTGAGGTATGCTCCTATGTGTCTATAAAATTATATATTCAAAATTATATATTCAAAATTATTTGTGACACTGACAGTAATAGCAAAAGTAAATAATGTACATGCTCAATGATGGAGCACCATGGAATAAATTATATAATACCATAAAATGGAATAGTATGCAGCCATATAAAGAGTAAAAGGTCATTAAATATTAACATGGTTTGACTACAAAATCAACCATGGTTTTATTAAAAAGGCAAAGTGTAGTGTACATATTTTATGCATATACAAACAAATGAACATTCTTCCCAGCCCCCTCTTTTATATAAATTGACAGAAGTGGTTGACTCCCAAATAGGGAACCTAGCGAGTGGCAAGGGGGCCGGGGGGAAGAGACATGATATGCCCTTTTGTACCTTCTGAACTGCAATCGCATAAATATCCTACCTATTCATTTCAAAATAAAATAAGATTTCCACCATGTGAATTTTTGTGCCCCAGTAGTTCTCTTGGGTAACTTTCTCACTATGCAACCAGCAACCAAGGACTCAGAAGGGCTCCTTGGGGGACTGGTTGTAGCCCCTCTGCCATCATGTTGGGACTCTTCTTTCTTGTCGAAACTCTTCTTTCTATAAGGATTTGCTTCAAGGAAACTTGACAAAGAGACGCAATCTGCCTCTGAATAGCATTTATACTGAATAGAAAGAAACAGTTATCATTTTTCCTCTCACCCTCAACAGGG
Source organism: Ursus arctos (assembly GCF_023065955.2). NCBI lineage: Eukaryota > Metazoa > Chordata > Mammalia > Carnivora > Ursidae > Ursus > Ursus arctos. Next base: position 14,119,194 of record NW_026623053.1, on the reverse strand, counting down.
ATTCAGGTTCTTGATTATTAAATGTTGAAAAACAATGAAACATAATTAATACAAAAGTACATTCCTATCAACGAACGTCATATTGGAACCAATAAAGAAGGAAAAAGAAAACAAACAGGAAGTTTTGCCCTGCTCGGTAGGATACAGAGGTTATTTATGTGAGTGAAATCATCTCTGGTTCTGAATGGAGGTCCAGCAATGAAATGAGCTCAGGGAAGAAAGCCAGCGGGGAAGTGGGAAAATGACTTCATAATCCAAAATTCGACTTCTAGCTTAGACTGCTCTTAGGTTAAACTGGAGAAAAGAGCATGAGATCAAAGACAGGGGCAATGAGTTCTGGCTTAGCTGTACTCACGGTGTAATCTTGGGGAAATCATTTAAGCTATTGTCAAGTAGGGATAATTCCTGAATACAGAAATGTGGGGAGGATTAATGAGCAGGAGAACAACAACAAAGAGCATCAGAGGATTAGAGCAGAGAAAACATTTTATAACTTTAAATATTGAATTCATTTATTCAAAGGCAATCTTTAAACACGAAAATGCACAGGAGACTATTCGGAGCAGCTGCATTTTCAAAGTATTAACTAAATGATCAATATTTGATGACTTTATTGTATAATAAAAACAATTTTGAAGTTAGAAAACCAAAAATAAATAATGCAGCCAACTCTCCATCAATTTGTGGCTGATACACGTACCCACAGTGATTTGTTTGAGTCTTTAGGTTAATTCTGATATGTGACACCACAGAGCTAAAATAGCTCGGATGAGAGGTGAGGATGGAGGAGAGAGGAAGTACAGTTAAGCGCTTAAACCTCAGCAGGTGCTCTTTTAATTCAATAAATATTTTTTAGAGTGCCCACTATGTGTTAGACACTACAAGATAAAACTTAATAAGCCAGTTGAAGGCTGGACATGAAATTTAAAAGGAAAGACAGACCAAACGAAAAGCAGCAACAGTACAAGGTAAATTATGATATAAACTATTGAGAGAAGCAAGCCATGTGTATTCAAAGGGCTAGGGAAGTACATTCTATTTACAGTTGTAATATTTAAGAAGGTAGCCAAGAGAAGGTATGATTAAGCATGTCTTTGATACACAGGTTTTCACTATTATTGAAGAAAAACCAGCTTTCTGGAAAAACAAGACATTTTAAAGGTATCTATGAATCTTGGTCCACATCATTCATAGGACATACAGATACATTCTAATACTTCACATGTAGAAGAACAACTACCAAGTGTACCAAGTTATCCAAAGCCATTTAAACAACACTCCTTTTCTTTCTCTGTCTTCATATATTCTTATGTTGATGGATAAAGGAAAGAAGTGTGTTATTTTCTATTTGCACAGATGACTCACGGTAAGGACTATCATGAACCATCATCCACCATTAGTATTCTTACACACTGAGTCAGAATTAATACATCAGTACATGACAAATGACTTATTTATTTCTATGACAACAATGTCCAATAGAACTGTAACACAAGCCACATGAGAAATTTAAAAATTTTTTGTAGCCACAATAAAAATTTAAAAGAAATAGCTGAGCTTAATTTGTAAGATATGTTTTATTTATTCCAATCTATGCAAAATATTATTTTAATATGGAATCAATATAAAAATATTAGGGAAATATTTTATATATATAACATTTTCGAAACTTTTGAAATCTCATATGTATTTTACATTTACAGCACATCTCCATTCTGACTAGCCACATATTAAGAGGTCAATAGACACCTGTGACTAGTGGCACATGTGGTTCTAAGGTATTACTGATATATCAAAACAGGGCCCATAATGCTGGCTCACAATAAATATGTGAATGAAGGAATGGACGTATGACAAAGTGACATAGTATTTTTACATACTCCTCATTCCTTAGATTAATGCATTTCAAGGTATTTCTAAACAACAACATGAGACAATGGACAAAAACTCCCCAAATCACTATCAATCAAAAATATAAATTTTTGATGAAAGTAATCAAAGTTGGAACAAAATTTAAATACTCAGGATGCATTGTGCCCCGTAGTTACTTATTATTGTAAATAACCTTCAGAAATGAGAAGTGGCAAGGGCAGCAGATTAATAGGAGGTGAACTTTTCCATTGGTTTCACGTTCTATTTGTTTCCTAGGATTTTACCTCTTGCTATTTAGTGTAACTCTTCTTATACTGTGACCCAATCTGAATTAGAATTTAATTAGTGTGTGTTAGTGTGTGTGCATGCACACAAAATGTGATTCTTTAAAGCAATTCACATTAGAATTTTGATGGGAAAATTTTCTTATTTATATGATAACTACTTTTATTATTGGCTGTGTAAATTTCACCTTCCTTTAAATTAATGTCTGGCACCTTCTAAATGTCTAAAATAAGCATAATTGTATTTTTTAATCCAGACTTCTTGATCTTAAGCTAAACATGAAGAGTCATTTTTATTTCTATTTTCTAGCTTATTGACTATTAGTAATTTCTACCCTAATTATAAGATAAGTCTGTCATTAATCTTCTTCTTTCCCTTCCAGAGAATTTTAGAGCTGTAGGGAACTTAAATCTTGTCTTGTCCGAATTCCACAGTTTTCACTGAGGAAAGCAAGCTGAGTCCTGAAGAAGTGACATCTAAAGATCAACTTATTATTTAATGAAAGAAAAGTCTGAACTTCCAATTAAGTCTACACGAACATGCCTTCTTTACGCACTTCAATAAAGGTATTTGTATATTTAAACCCATTTCTTTATTCTCTATAGAAAGTAGAGGGAAGAGGAAGATTAAATTCAATCAATAATTTCCCATTCAATTACTGTAAGTATGTTTTTACTTATTGCAAAGATAGACCACCTTTTGGAAAAAAAAGAAAAAAAAACCTGACATACAAAAATCTGAACTTGCTCCACATATAAATTAGGAAGTGATTATTTGCATTACAAAAGATTTCATTTTACCAAAAAGATATGTAGCAACATTCCTTGAAATATCAAATCCCTTGGTAGAACAAAAATTTAATCCAATTTACAAAAGGAGTGGGGCGGCAAAAAACTTCAGCTTAAGTGTAACTTCTACTTAGAAAACTTCCCTGACTGAAATGGCCCTCTTCTGTGTTCTTCCTCCCTGCCCCCTGCTAAACCTCTCTCCTGGCCATTATTCACTTATGCATCCCAGTATTCATAGAATAAGTCATTCATTCAACCATAGTTAAGGGGCATTTAGGGGTCAGGAACCACGAGAGGCACTAGAGTAGTCTAAGACAGACAAGTCTAGAGTCTCTCTCCAGTACAGTCGTCTTACAGAATATTATTATTGCTGGTTTCCTTTCCTATAAGTCCTCCTAAATTCTGAGCTCCTTGAGGGCAGAGAGTCTTATTTTTAACAGAGTCTCCAGAACTGAGTTTGGCGCCTAATTTGTAGCACTCAGTAGATGGATACTGAATAAAAGAGATGACTTCTGAGCGCTAACACATGCAAGTGATGTTGTAGGTTCATGAAAGTATCCTCAGCTCATTCAATCCTCATCAGACCCCTAGAGATGGGATTTGTACAGAATGCGACACTCAGGCACAGAAGTTATGTAAAATGGCCAAGCTCACACAACTCCAAAGTGGAGGAATAATTACGCAAACTTATGCTTTCCCCTTTTATTATCAAAATGTGAGGTCTGTGGAATGTGCTAGAATGCCCATAACTCAACATATATAGGCAAAGGAATTAGTCATAGACACAGAAAAGATTCAGGTAAGGAGTGGAATTGCCCACCTTTTCTTATTAGTTTACCTTTTTACTGGAGAGACATATTCTGTATTTATATACAAGACAATAATCTAACAGGTATATAGCATCCGCTACATGAAACTCCAAAACATCTATGACTCTTGTGAGTCTTTCTTAGGATAAAGCCCCCGGTAACCAAGTATAGATTTTCAAGCAAGCACATTTTATCATTCTTCCTCTGTTATTTCCATATACTTTATTTTCTTTGAAAATAGTTTAAAAACTACAAGAACACAGGTTTCCAGTCACACAGGATTGGGGTTATATCCCAGACCTCCTACTTCCTGGCTATGTAGTCTTTGAAAGAACCTACGAGGAATGCAAAGACAAAGAGCTGAGAGACTGAGAAGAATACGGCATAGTGAGGAAAGAAACTAACACACAAGAGGAAAAATGAAAACTGCACTGCACAGAGTGCATAACCAGCACCACAGAGAATCAACCACTAATGTGGAGAGCAACGTTGGGCTGCTCGTCCAGAGCTTAGAAGAACAAAGAATTGAAAATGACAAGAAGATTATCATAAAGAACAGAAAACAGATCCAACTGTTGTATTAACAATGAGGGGGGGAAGGGAGCAACTGGCATAAAAGCAAACTCAAGGACAGAAAAGAAAAACTTCAGAAATTTAAAAACAAAATCTTAATTTAAAAAAGAGCAAGGAGACTGCAAGTCAAGAGAGCCTCGTGATCCACACAAAACTATGGAAAAATACGCACACACATTAACACACACATACACATATCCAGGGTAAAGGCTGACAATGTAAGACCCAAGGGTGATGAAAGAAACCTGCAAACTTCTGAAGGAAAAACAAAAACAAAAACAAAAAAATACCTTATCTTCAAAGAAACAAAAATCTGATTGGCATCAAGCATCTCCCCTGCAACTGAAATACCATGAGACAAACAAGCAACATTTATAGTCATTTAATTAAGAGAGAAAAGTTTATAAACTAAGAATTTTGTAACAAGCCAAGTTATATGATAATAAAAAAAAGTATTCAAGGGCTTAGAAAAAATAACACCTAAATCCCTTTAAAAATTCACTTGAAGGTATACTTCAGTTAACCGAGAAAGGAATCAAAATTAATGGAAATGCAGTGGTATGAAGGGACTTAAAAGTCAAGATTAAACATAAATGTCTCAGGAAATGATGAAAATGTTACAAAACTACATCCAAATAAAAAAAATGTAGAGATAATTGAGTAGCAATAAATTGGATTCAAAGAAATAAGTTTTGGGGACCCCTGCTGGTTCAGTTCGTAGAGCACGTGACTCTTGATCTCAGGGTTGTGAGTTCGAGCCCCATGTTGGGCACAGAGATCACTTAAAAAAATAAAATCTTAAAAAAATTAAGTTTTGCCCAAGAAACATATTAAAACAGGCTTAACATCATTCTTCATTAGAGAAATATAAATCAAAACCAAAATGACATACTACTTTACTCCTAAGAGGCTAGCTAAAATTTTAAAATATAAAAAAAAAAAAAAGAAGAAGAAAAGCAGTACTGGCAAGGATTTAGACAAATTGGAGCCCTCGTGCATTATCAGTGGAAGTGCAAAATGGTTCAGTCACTAAGGAAAATATTTTGACAATCAAGAACTTCAACATAGAATGACCATGTGACACAGCCATTCCACTCCTAGCTATGTATCCAGAAAAACTGAAAACAATACATGGACCCACATGATTATGGCAGCACTGTTTACAATAGTTAGGAGATGGACACAACCCAAATGTTCATCAATGGATAAATGGATAATAAAATTATAGTATAAACAGATAGTGGACATTACATCAAAAACTAAGGATATACTGTATGGTGACTAACAAAACATAATAAAAAATTATTATAAAAAAAGTTAATTGACATCCATGGGAAAAATAAATAAATAAACAGATAGTGGAATATTATTTAGCCATTAAAAGAAATGAAGTATTGATATATCCTACAATGTGGATGAACCTCAAATTTATGTTCAGTGCAAGAGGTCTGACACAAAAGTCACATATTTTATGATTCTGTGTATAGGAAATATCCAGAATAGTTCAATCCACATAGACAGAATACAAATCAGTGGTTGCCAGGGGCAGGGGTAAGAGGAATGGGAAGAATATGCTTCATGGAAATGGTATTTCTTTTTGGAATGATGAACATTTTGGTAACTAGACAGAAGGGCTGGTTGTACAATATTTGAGTATACAAAATGGCAAATTGTTTACTCTAAAATGGTGAAATTTATCTTCTGTGAATTTCACCTCAATAAAAAACAACAGGTTTTATTAAAAGAACTAGAAAGCAAAATAAAGAACAGAAGGATACTTTTTTTTAACCTAATAAAATCTAAGTGGCAAGGAGCCTAATTCTCATATAATCTTCAAGAAGATAAGACTTAAGAGGCATTTCCATCGAATTTTAAGAGAAGGGCCAGATTTTTCTCAGGGACATAAAACGATGCCTGAATGCAGATACGTATCCTATTCCTCAACAGAAAGATAAGCTATTTTAGAAATGCCAATTTTTGCCAATCCCTAATAAAAAGGACAAGTGAATTACTTGTTAAGTTGACAAGTGATGTCAAAGTTTACCTTAAAAAAAAAAAAATCAATGGGTCAGAATTTCCAAGAAAATTTAGAAAAGAGAAACAGGACAAAGTTCCTCCCTGCAACCAGTTACTAGCTTATCACAAAACTACAGTAATTAAAGCACTATGGTTCAAAAACAAACACTGACATATGGCAGACACACACAAACATGGCCTGGGTCCTAAATATGCCTTGCAATCATTCAGAATGCTCAGTTATCTCTTTTGCATCCACTGCATCCCGCATACGGTACTGGAGCTAGAGGCAGAGCCACGTCTCATTAGGGCATCAGTAAAATTTCAGCACAGAGTTAAGGGTAAAAGATCCAATGTTAGGACATATTTAAAAATGTTAGTGTAGGTCTTGTCTTCTACAGAGAAGGATTACCTTTTCTTTTTTGATAAGGATTACTTCTTAACTGTAAAAGTAATGAAGAAACCCCAAAGGGAAGAGGTCACAGATTTAAACGCAAAGAAAAACATCTAAATACTAAAATAAAAAAAGCAAAACTGTAGGAAGTATCAAGGCTGTAAGTGGGTTATAGCCTCAATAAGTAATTCACAACAATCAATGAAAATCAGTAAAGTTCTAACAGAAAAGCAGGTAAAGCTCTTTAACCGACAGGAAAAAATAAGGTAATATAAAAATTGTTTATTCAGTAATAGTCAAAGATATGCTATTTTCAATGGAATACTAATTTTTACTATCAAATTCAATGTTTTTAAGTGTCTAATAGAATTAAAGATGGGGCAAAACTCTACCACTCTCATACACTGCTGGTAGATATGACACTACACACGCTGGAAAGCAAGCTGTCCACAGAAATCAAATATCTCTGATGTACATACCTACCCCACAATGCCACCCCGTAAAATCATCACAGGAATGCAACAATTTATATACAATTGATACAAAAATGTTCATCACAGGTTCATTTATGACCACAAACTTAGAAAACTAAATACCCAAAGAGAATTAAATGACTGTGTGTCCATGCTATATGCTATTAAAATCATGTTTTTAAATATTCAGTTATGTGAAATATAGTAAACTATTAAAAAAAAAAAACAAAAACAAAAACAGTCTTCCAAAGTATACTCAGGTAATTTGAAAAGATTGGAAGGAAACAGCTCCAAATTATAAACAGTATTATTGTGATTGGTAGGATTATCTATTTTCATCCTTGCATTTGCTTGTAATTTCTTAATTCTCCATAGTAAGCTCATTTTACTTTAATAATCATAGAGGAAATCATTAAATAATGAGGGCTGTGTGACAATCCATTTGGAGTCCATTATCAAAAGTCTTATTCCGTTGTATAATGATTTCAACAGCTCATACTTTTGTCATCCCCACCCCCCCCCTTAGTTTGAAAATAGAAGCACTGGTGAAAGCTGTGAAGCCCAGAAATGACCTACATTAGCAGAGAACATCAAAATGCTTAACATGAGGTGTTTCATGATCAATTTCAAGCAAGCATACATTGCTCACGCAATTGATTGGCATGTCAAATTCTTGACAAAATAATAAGTGACTCTAGGTGCCAATCACTGTCTCACAATGCATTCCATTGTACAGTTTTTGGTATCAATATGATTAAATTATGATGGCATACCAAATACAGCAAACTGTTGAGAAATTAATTCTCCTCTTATATGTCTGCTGCTCTGCCATTTTCCGGCCAAAAGCAAAGACGAAGCAAACACAGATTGCTTTTGAATTGATGAATTGATAGCAGCCAGCTTTAGGAATTCCTAGTAAATGTTTGGCCATAGTCAATAGACTTTAATTCCATCACTTACTTCCAAATGCAGCCAGTCCTGACCATTTTCTTGACAATAACACTTTTCAGTTCATCCTACATCGTTCACTTCCAAGAATGCCCTGTTTCTCCTGCTGTTCCACATCAAGAAAAGGAGAAATTTCTGCTACTTTAAAAAAAGAGGAGGGAGGGAGGACTATTTTTTAGTGACTCTTCTCTACTGAGTATCCAAGGCATTTGAGAGTTAAGAATTATAATCCTGTGTTGATGGAAAAAGCAAAACAAAACTGAAGTATGAAAGGAAAATGACACAGTGGAAGACGCATGAATTCAATAAATGAATGCAATGCAAATGAGAGAATTCACAGAAGAACAGAGATAAATACTGCCAATGCCAACGCTTTCAGAAAGACACGAGACACACGGGCCAGGGCCTAACAGGAAAGGGGAACACTTACACAATGGTCACCTGCAAATGATCTAGGTTTTCACCCCTATTAACAGCAGAAGAAAGCAAATGAGCTGAAAATAATCCATATTATTTTTTCCTGTTTTCTTTTCCCTACCTACATATCACTGCAATCATCTTCTATCCCCTTATTTCCTGCCAACAAGAGTGCAATCCATTTCCTAATATCTGAGTGATGTATTAGCCACCTGAGTGTCAAACTTGTTTTTCCTCATTTTCCGGGGATATTTATGTCATGATACGCCACACTTATTTCAATATAATTTACTGTGTGGCACTGGTGTTTCTATGAATTAAAACCAAGGCACTGAACCACACCACCTAAGAGGAGTGGTGAAGGTACACTTCATCATAGCCCTACTGAAAAATGTTTTAATATATATTCAGAACAGGGGAGCACCACTGTAATTATTAAGAAGGAGCACCTACAGCAAACAGCATGCAAAGTACATCAAAAAAATCACTTAAAAATCAGCTACTCTTTCTTTGCAAAGGAAAGGACAATGACGCAAGCAGAATGTTCAGGGACTGAAATCTGAGAATGTGAAAGCTGAAAGTATGTTCGGTGTGGAACTTCCTGTGATGTTGCAAGTGGTCCATGGATTACGTCGTTTGTGATGGCAGCTACAAGTTCCATGTGGACGGCGAGCACTTTAAATGTGGCTGGTGCAACTGAGACTTTTTAAATTTTATTTCATTAATTAAATTAAAATTTATAAAAGACACCTTCCAAACGAAAAAAAATTAAATTTAAATTTAAATAGCTACACAGGACTAGTGGCTACCATACTGGACAGGGCAGGTACATATGTAGCTTGTAGTCCGAACAGAAACACACAAGACAAGCTGTGAAAATAACGGGCATGAGAAATTCAATTCTTCAGTGTTCCAACATAGCCAGTGTTTAAAATAATTTGAGAAACCACCTCCTCCAAACCAGTCCACATCTTCTCAATTCATCCAACCACCAATAAACTCCAATTATGAGAGACATCCCTACCCCTTCCTTTTGGCAAATTAACATTCACGATGTAAGAAAACATCTTAATTCTTACACCAATATTTGTCCTTTTGAAACGAATGCACTAAGGAAAAACCCCAAGAAAGTGACGGAATGGTATGGGTTTGGTACAATGGGACACATGGGCAGCAGAAGGAGTGATTGTAACAGGTGGAAACAGTCTCAAAATCCCACCAGTTGGATGTTGGGTTGATCTGATTGTTATATATTCTTGACAACCCAACTGACGGTTTTCTGTGCATCACTTGAGGTGACTAAAAAACTATCCTGATGTACTGAATAGCGAACACTACTTATCTAGACACCCAATTTTAAATTTCCGACCGCTGGGAATAAATGAGTAATAATCCAACAGGAACCCAAAGTCAGGGAAAAGCTCTCTCACTCAAACTTTTGGGACAACATCTTAACTAAATATCCCCCACTAGTCAAATGTAGTGTATATACATTTGGACAGATGGAATATATCCTCCAGATTTTTTTTTTTTTTTAGGACTAAGCAGCATTTAATAATGCATCCAGTTCTTCATTGTCTCCCTTTCTTTCCTTGCCAAGACAGATTATATTGTAAGAAAGTACCGTCCAGCAGCCTTAAAATCAGGTTTCATCTTCCGTGTCAAGTAGCACATAACCCTTAAAAGTCCCCTAATTTATTTTCACGCCTAACTGTAGAATTTCAGAGATATTTCCATACATTCAGATTTGCATTTTTATTTAAGTTTGCAGTACACATGATAAGATCATTGGAACTGTTTTATTCCCTCTTTTCTAGCCACCATTATCATTCCTTAGATTTGAAATTGATGAGAAAATGCCTCCAAGACTGTATTTATTGAACTTATAGATGCTTTGTAGCTCTCTGGCCCAAAGAGAAAACAGAATGGAAGCACAGCTGACTGAACATGCCGCTGGTGCATGGATGTACTTTCTTTCCATTCCAAATTGGCTAAACGAATTACTCCTTTAACTCTGCTTTCTGACCCCAAAGATGAATTAACCTAATCCTTTGAAACAATATTATGCATAGCCTTCCTATGCAGCTTTACATGTATTCAAGAAATAATTATTGTAGAACTACTATATTTGATCCCATGTGGTAGGCACTGTTGAGAAAATGATTAAAATATGTCAGTCTTGTCCATGGATTACCAAAATCCTAGAGATATGACAAACTCCCATCAAGAAAAGTGATGGATTAGGTCCAATCCTCCCTAAGTAGGACGAAAGAGATGTCCTACCACCTCTGATCTTTTGGAGAAGCAGGACATTTTATATAAAAAAGCCTTCTGTACCTACCAGATGAGTCTGTTCAGAGATCTGTACTCTTCCCTTTTCTCCTTGCAACCTATTGAGAATCACTAGTCTATTTCACAGCAGAGTTCCATATTTAAATCGAGATTAAAATATTTCCCAATTTTGAAGTTCATATTATAATATCAAAGAAAGCTGCAAACACACACATTTTGCCGTTGGTCAACTTATAACAGATATTGCATTATTCTTGATAGGTTACATTTAAATTAACTCTAGAACTTATGGACAGTATTATAAATTCTGGCTTAATCCTTATAATATACAACATGAATTAGGCTTTTCCCATTAATATAATTTCCAACTGATTTTGATTTTAGCCAAAGGTTCAAACAACAAAAAAACTAGCTGATGTGTATATGTACCCATTTGTACGCACACATACACTGACATTGAAATTTTACTTCATTTAAAATAGCACCAATTATAATGTCCTTTTAGAATACAACAGACACATTATAAATAATGGTGGATCACTTGCTTTAAGAAAAAAAATAATCTGGGTTGGTAGTGAATAAAGCAAAATTTCTTCAGTAATAAGATGCCATGTAAATGATCCAGTTTTGTCTAGAAACTCCTCAGATGTTGCCAGAGGCTATATCAAAGTCACATTTAAGTCTTAAATATCTTAGATGCCTTGATTGAGATTTTCACTGTAATGGTCCAACTACTCACCCTTAGTCAATAAAAACATTCATTTTATCCCTTAATGTCTTCATGCTAATTCAATTATGTTTCTTATTTCAGTCTACATTTTATATATAAAGTGCGGCTTTAGCATCCATACCCTTGAATTTTTCTCTTGAACCTTTCTAGCAAAGAAGTCTTCATAAAATTTAACAGTGTGCTCTATTTCTGCACTGATTACACTGAGCTTCCATAACTTCTTAAATTTTTCTACGAGAGCAGAAAAAGACAAGAAATTTTGACATATTGATTCATCTCAGTTTTTAATCAATGATATGAAGAAAAATAAGGAAAAAATTATTCCTATGGAGTTAAGCCTACCTCTTTGGGGACATACTACGAAAAGTTAGTATAGAGAAAGAAGGAATTAAAATTGCCTCCTTCCACAGATAATGCAAAAGCAGTGTTTAGAAACTGTTCCCACCACCTTTGTAATAGGCACACAATGTACACGACCCAAACGCAAAGGCCATGTATTTGCAGAAGCAACAGCCGCTAACAAGTGGGCTTCGCAAGCGCCCTCACATCAAGGAGCGCCTGAGATATAAAAGTTGTGTGACTGATTCAACTGGGGAAAGCAAGCTGCACAGCACAGACTTTGCACTAAGGCTGAGCCGGGTTCAAGTCTCAAGTCCGCTATACGATCTAGGGTGAACCTCACTACTCCTCGGTCTCAGTTTCTTCATGTGCAACACGGGGATCCTACCACTTATCTCATTAAAGTGGCTAAAGGGATTAACCAAAACTGAATTACCATGATTATTACTATTGTACAGTCATAAATCTTGGCAAACAACATGGAGCTAATTATAGTCTCTTTTATCATTGATTTTATAGTCAAGTTAGTATGGAAGTGTTTTGTGGGGTTCTGTTTGTTTTACAGCCAAAGAGCTTTTCATTTAAAAAATGGCAGTCATTGGGGGCACCTGGGTGGCACTGTGGGTTAAGCGTTTGACTCGGTTTCAGCTCAGGTCATGATCTCAGGGTTGTGAGATCAAGCCCTATGTTGGGCTCCAAGCTCAGAGTGGAGTCTGCTTGGGATTCTCTCTCCCTCTGCCCCTTCCACTAGTGCTCACGCTCTCTCTTTCTCTCTAAAATAAATAAATAAATCAAAAAAAAAAAAAAGAGGTAGTCATTACACCTGAATGGTCACAGCTTTTATGTACACTTATACCATGTCTACTCGTACTGTCTTTACCTTATAAGACATTGTATTGTGTCTAGTGTAAAACCTTATAGGCTCTATCCTAATAATATCAGGTCCACTTTATTAGAAGAGTGCCCTCCACCTCCATTCAGTCTAAGGCAAGAGGCCACCGATGGGTTCTTCTAAAAGGAGCGCTAGACTGTTCCGGCTGCTAGAACTGGTTGCATTCATTCATTTTAACCCTGCACCATTCCAATGGCAATATTATATTATGTTTTCTTTGGCCTTTCCCTTCCCTTTTTCTCTTCAGAAATCCAAGAGAGTCTAAAGGGTAGTTTCTCAGATCTGTGTTTTTTTCCCCCTCTGAAAAATTCAGACTCCTATGTTTGTAATCAATGACCCGAATCCAAGATAATCACATTTGCTTTTCATAATCAGAATATCAAAAGGCTCCTCAGTTTTTTAAAACTTATTTCCTTACAAAATAATGGACTTGTCTTATCACAAAGAAATGTGCAGTTGTTATACAAAATTTATTATTAATAAACTTCAAAAATTTATGATAAAATGGATTGAAAGTATCTCATTTTTAAGAAATTCCTTCCCATTACTGAAAATGTTTAGTTCTCTAACTGAAACCTATCTAACCAATAGGCCCCATAAATTATAGTGGCCAAGAAGAAACACATTTCAAAAATTAAATCAGGAAATCTGCTCAGGACACCAAATTCACTGAATAACACAGCCATTGTTTCTTAGTTTGCTGAAAGGTCAATTGTAGGATCCCAGAGTCCAGTCTGGGAGTAGTTTTCTCACTTTTACACATCCCTATGACTTCAAGGATTGCTGGAGTTCAGAAAAGGATTCTTGGAAGAACGGCCAGCTGGGAAGGACAGATACGAAGTCCAGAGGCCATTCAAAGCCAAGTCCAACCTTCTATATTAGACAGGGATAAATGGAGAATAAATGTAGGGATATTTTTCAAATGACAGATTCAAGTATTATTAATATGCTTAACATAATGTAAAGGAAGGACACTTTAAGGGACAAAAGCTGGCACCGGCTTTATAACGAATAATCCTGGACTAAGAGCTCTATTTACGTTGTAACACTGAAACTAAATGTTGGGGTGTCCTGGAGCTCAAAGTCAGAATTTACCTGTGAATACCTCTCTTTAACTACCACATCCTAAGGAAAAAAAGGTCAATCTTTAAGCACAGTCACCAGGAGAAAGATCAGGTAGCTCACAAGTTAATGTCATCTATATTAAGATCTAACAGACCAGTGGCGCTGGGTATAGAAATAACTACTTTCCCACCAAAGCGAACGAGTGCAACATAAGTTCTAGTTCAAAACAAAACTCCATTGGTTCATCGTGTTGCTCACTTCAGTAGGACAGAAGGTGCCTACTTACACATGCAGCCACCTTTGCTCATGGCCAAGCAAACAGACCAGACATAAAACATCAAAACAGCCCCCGGTAGCAGGGTGAAATGGAAAGCATTTCTGCAGCTAAACAAAAATAATCAGACCTCTAGATGCTATTGTTTTAACTAAATAGAATTTTCAATATTCTTGAAAAAACCATTTAGCTAAAATATTTGCCTACAAAACTGTGCTTTTCGAGTGTTATTTTGATGTAAAATTGAGTGTTTAAGGATGGAAATTCCCTCAAGCACTCTGAAATGATAGCGCGGTTGACAGTGTCAAAAGCCATGCTGAGATCAAGGGAAATGAGAATAGAAGCAACTGCATTCATAAAGAGGTCATTTAAAACCTCTTTGCTAGGATATAAACTAAAACATGACTAGAATCTCATTCCAAAAAAAAAAAAAAAAAAAAAGATTCAAGTGTCCATCCTAAACCCAAAGAAGAACAGCAGCCGAAAATTCCTAAGAGACTTTGATGTCTAAGAACAAATTCACTTGTCAGATTCTGAACAGTCAATGTGCACGTTATGGGTAGAAGATGCAATTTAACTCTACCCATGAATTTCCAAAAGAAGGCATTTCCCCTCATTTTCAGACATAAAGCAAACTTCAATATGGCCTACCCCCAGAAGCAACCTCCTTTATTTATTAGATTTTTGCCTTGGATAGTGATGCGTGATGCCATTACCTACATACTACTTGTTTCCAAATCCCGCTTTCAAGTACCACTTCAATCTAAAAGCTTTCCTGCATCGACGAGAATCCCGAGCCTAGAATTTCCATGACCTCTCCCTTCTCTTGAACACTCATACTACGTCACCAAGAAGCAGCTCTAGGACAAAACCACATTAGGCAGGAACTACATTCCTGCAAGGGTTTCCACTTCAAGGTTATTCACATAGAAAATACCCAGACTTTGTTGCCTTTACTATAAACCGTGGACATTTTTCCAATGGGCTTGTTGTTTTTATACTATTTACTGTGCTGGGCATAATGTTATTTCACTATTTATTATTCATTATTTTATTATTAGCCATTAACACAGACATTCATTAGATACCAGTCAGTTTAGTTATCAAATTACAATCTGGCTTAACCGAGACCTTTGTACGCCCTTGTGGCTCTTATGATCAGGACATTATTAATTCTGACTGGTCCTAAAGACTCTGGGATGCATATAACAGAAGGAAAGACTTTGCTCATCTCTCCTATGTAAAGTGTTTTATCACCCATTTTATATAGTACCTACATTCCTTCATTGCTATCAAAGTTTGCCTTTAGAGCCAACTTAATACATTTATGTAACGTGTCTGCACATGTGTGCGTATGCTCTCATTTATGACAGATTCTTAATCCTGATGCCTATGACATACACCCGTACATATAGCTTTATCGCTGTGTTTCTATTGATCGTGCAATTGCATAAAGATGATATGAGTAACATGGAGTGGGAATTTTTAGGATACCCCATAGAACACAGAAGTTATCAGTTTTCTTTCAGAAAACATCCTTGAAAAGTGGCCATTGTGGAGATAGATATATCTTATTTATCTACTCAGTATAATAATCCATTTCACCTATTTTATTACTTTCATAGACCAACTAACTTAAAACTAATAAGGAACTAGAGATTGAATTTTGACTCTATAACTTATTCGTCATGCAATTTGGAAAATATTTATTTAAAACTCAATTTCTTATCTGCAAAATACCTTCTTCACAGGGTTCATAAGAGAAGTAAACAGAAAACCTAAGAAGTACCTAATAATATCTGCAGTAAGGCAATTATACGTCCACAGTTTCTTCCCCCGCCCCCATTTGCTTCTAAAGCTACTATCATCTGGCTTTTGAGACGAACACTTCAGTGAAACTGCCCTAATTTAGTTCTCCAACCACCTTACTACTCAGTTTTCAGTCTTCTGTGGCATGAGATACTTTCCCCCCGCAATGGACCTTTCCACCCTGGCCACATTTCCCTGCCTTCTCAGGCTCTGCTCCCTCGAAGTTGAATTGCTTCCCTTGCTACCTAGCTTCCCTTGCTACCTAGCTTCCCTGTTCTTACCTTCCTCAACGCTGGTATTCCTGGAAGGCTCCATTCGTGTCCTCATCTTCCTAACTCTTGAGGTTTTCAACCACCAATCTCCATTTCCATCTTGAACCTCTCTCTTGAGCTCCAGACCAAAACCTCTGGTCTACTCCTACAAGTCTAGGGGAAAGTCAAGTATCGAAGTCATCTTTGTCTCAATGCCTCACTACAATAAATTTTCTGTACTCAGAAGTCCAAGCCAGAGAGATTGACAGTCACTCTAGACCTCAGCCTTTTTTATTGCCCCTATCCAACTTACACTGCACCTACCAAGCCTGCAGTACCCATACTTCCTCTTCATTCCCACTCCCATTGCATTAGGTATCCACGGTCCTCATCGTGCCACCTGGACGTCCTCCACTAAGCTCCTCATCAGCTTCTCAGATTCCATCCTTTCTCACCAGCTTCTGATCCAGTTGCCACATCACTTGCTGTTTCATCCAAGACACAAACCACTTGAAATCCAGCCTCTTTCATCCCTGTGGTTTCCGCTGATTTAGCCAGCTCTTCCCAACCCACCTCCTTAGGCCTGTGTCCCAACACTGATTCTAACACTTGCAAACAATCACAATTTGCCTAAAGAGCCAGCTCCCAACATGCCTTTCCCTTCTTTCCCTGTGTCATAAAACCCAATTGATCCTCCAAACTGCACTCAAATATTATATTCCCAGTTCACTCCTGTAATGATACACAACACAGTGTACTGGCTTTTTTTTTTTTTTTTTTTTTTTACATCCAGCTTTACCAACAAAGCCAGAAATTTTATCTTATTCATGCCCATAGTAGGCATTAAACAAAAACTGTGAGAAAAATGTATGTTTATGGGCATGTGTGTGTAGTGTGCAGGCATACAAGCATGCACCGGGGGCTGCAGTGATTTAGGTGGATTTTTAACATAATGTGTACCAGATGACGAAAAAGGACTGCAAATTTATAGGTATTTTTCTCTAAAAATGTAGGTGGTCTAGTTACAGAGAGACAAGTACACAAACTCCCCAATTTATCACTTAGATGAAATACATGTGAAATTATTTAAGGAGTTCAACTTAAAGTTTTTTGAGAGCTTTCATAAGTGTCTATTTAATTTTTGGAAAATAGCTAGACCACTTAGGTGTAGATGAGCGTACGGAGGAGTGCAACTGGTGGCTCACTTTGAGAGGTTATTCAGGTTGGAGAGGGTCAAAATAGGTCCTTTCAGCCAAATGCTTAAAGAATCATCAATAGATCTATTTTAAAGCTATCGTTTGAATTATTTAGTCTAGAAGACAAACAGCCGGATTACAAATGGATGAGCTAATTAGTTTTCGACACATAAAATATTATTACACAAGACAGACTGAAAACTAGTTTTTCCTTGAGGGAAAAAGTATCTTCAAATCCTCAACCCTCAAGGAACCTGGTATTGAGATTTGCCCTGAGTGTCACTGAAAAGTAAAGACGACAACAAGGGAACAAATAGTGGGGATTTGGACCAGATAATAAAGCTCATCTTAACAGTGAGCACAGATTGACCCCGCTATGGATTTAGCTTCTTCGGGCATCTTTAAGAGTAGAATAAATACCCCTGTGCTGGGAAGGCTTTAGTTGTCCTTTCTCAAGGTGAAAGGCTGGGCTGGATGAATTCCTCAAGGTTTCTTACAACACAAGCTTCAAACTGTCAGGGATGCCTCCTCTCTAAGAATGTTAGGAAGGGAGAAAGGTCTAAAGGGTGGATGTGAAGAATGAGATTATGGACACTGAGGTTCTATTGCTATGTTTAGTGTGTTAGAAAATGAAGAGCTAGAATAATAAACACAATACAAGCAAAATTTGGAATCAATTCAAAACTTTTTTCTAAATTTACTAGGAAGTTAATACTTTGTAAGAGCATAAGGCAGTAATTATATCTCCCTTTTGCTTGTCATACAATTCTTTTACCACTCCCCCCTCTTTTTTTTTTTAAACACAAATGGCCTAAAAATTCCAGAGTACACAATGTGATTACAAAATAAGAATGGAGATATTTCCATGAAGTATAATTGATTTCAAAACAATCTCAGATGCAATAGAAATACCAATGATTTTTAAGCCCACATCATGCTTATTTTACTTATTGTTAATTTATGTATTCATGTAGTTACATTAGCAAGGGAAAGGAAAAATAATCTTGCAGCTCAGACCTATTCCTCTTCCCTTCATCCACTTCCGCAACATCTCCACTTGCGCTGGCAAGCTCAACGTTGCTCTAAGGAGAGGTTATGCCTGCCGAGGTAGTGTGTGGCTCTAAGTCAGCAAAGGAAACTAAATAAGGGAGTATATCATTAACTCATTTTAAGGAGATTTCAAAGACCAATCAACTGAAAAAATGATTTCATTAAAAAGAAAAAGGGAGGGAGGGACAGATAGGGCAGAGGGAGGAGACAAGAAAATTTTGAGCCCCACATGGGGCTCAATCTCAGGACCCTGAGATCATGACCTGAGCTGAAATCAAGAATTGGATGCTTAATTGACTGAGCCACCCAGGAGCCCCTGAAATATTGTTTTTAATCATAAAATGGATGTTTATAAAAACGATAAATATTTCCAACTCCTTCATAACACCTTATTTAAGCAATATCTAATACAACAAAATTCCAATATATGAGAAGAATGGAAAACTCTCTTGAGGTTTCCTTTAATGGGTTTTTAACTTGTATTATTAATTGAGAAACACCATTATTTTACCACATGGATCCCACATCCATTTGTTGGTGGACAGATGTACTATACTTTTAAAAGTACATACAACCAATATGATTGATTATCCTTCTCATTGCTTTGTTTTTCTTTAATTGTGCTCATTCTTCAATTGTTTAAATTGTTGTCCATCTTTTCACCAAAAATAGTGCCATCAGTATTTAAATGAGGTTTTTCGGTTCACTAATTTCACTAATCTTTATGGCTTTTTTTTTTTAACATCCTAATCATTCCAAAATTTTATTACTGAAGTTAAACCACGACAGCTTTGTGTATTTTCTCAAGGACATAAAAAGATGAAATTTTACCACTCTGCTACCACCAAGCGTAGAACTCGAACTTAATTACTTAAGTGAACACAGGTCCAGGCTAGATAATTCTGGTCTGGGAAGCAGTTTGTAAATATAAGCACCCCTTAGTGGTGACTTTAGGGACACAAAGTGCCTGCTTATTGCTTTAAGAATTTGCATCAAGTGGGTCTATCATGGATGCTGGAGAGGAAGAGAGATTTTTGTGGATCTGGAAGATTGTACACTTATGGGATAAGGATTTAGGAAGATGAACCATATCCTCAATAATAAAGCCCTAGGATTTTCCATTTTCTTTTCTGAAGGAAAAAAAAGAGTAAAAAAAACTAGAGACCAATACAGGGAGAATTTAGGAAGCTTTTCAACTTCCCCATGTTTGGTTTTATGGTTAGTACCTGCCAGGTTTCTAAGGCAATAAATGCCCAAACCAGTAAAATGCAAAGAGTGTGAACGAGTATGAACCTCTTTTTATAAAGGAGCAGGAGGGAACTATTGTCTTTTCTGTGACCTGGCTTGTAGGAGAAAGAACCTCAAGGTAATGTAAGTAGCAGACTATCCATAGGAGAGGAAATGGAACCAAGGGACTGAGCAAAGAAGGGACTGAGATCACTGAATAATGAGGAGATCTAAGAAGGCATTTGGACGTGAGCAAAACAGAAAGCCCATGGAGGGGGATTCCCTGACCTACAGGGCATGCCTATTTCTATTCCCAGTTGATGTCCCCTTTCATTGATGAATATACACTTTTTGAACAACAAGATCCTACTAACAACTGTATGCTCAAGGCACTGCATAGTCAGCGCTTAACATATTTATTGAGTATTTTGATGTGACACTAGAACACAATACTTGTAAACACCATCCGAGAGGTTTTAATAAAACTTGACCGCATGGCCCAACCAAACTGATAAAATTCCCGCATTCATGTGTTCATATAATAAGGACATGAGACTCACCCAGGTGAATAAGAAGAGGACGACTCATAAACCCTAAAGAATGTTACTTTATAAAATCTCAATATGACAAAAGTACTACAACAAAATGTTAGGAAACTGAATTCAACAGTGTCTAAAATAGAGAAATTCCATGCGAACTTGATTCTATATCAGAAATACAATATTAGAAAAATCTTTAAATGTAATTTACCATGTTAATAGATTACAGGTGAAAAATCAGACAATATCATCAATACATGCAGAAAAACCACTTAATCAAATTCCATGCAAATTCATAATCAACAAACAAAACACTTCTTAGCATATTCACAGACCTCCTTCACTAAATAACAGATACCCATGGAACAGCTACAGCTAATCTTGGTAGTTAAATATCAGAAGAATCACATTTAAAACCAGAAACAAGACAAGGAAAGCAAAAATCAAACTGTGATTCAAGGATGTGATATTAATATAGGAAATACCAAAGAACCTGCCCCAAATTATTTAGAGTTAAAACAATTTCAACAACAGGGAACAATAAACAACAACAACAACAAAATCAGTGTATCTCAGTAGGGGACATATAGGATCAGGCAGCTTCAAAGGTACTGCTTAGGTTTTAGTCTTTTAAACTGGGTGGTGTACTCAGGTGTATATTTTATTATGCTTCATAGCTTAGATGTGTTACAGGTATTAACCAACAAGCATTTCACATATTTAAATCATTTAAACCTCAAGATTATGTGCATGTCCCCAACCATGAGCTTCTCTGGGGTTGGGAACAAGTGTTATATTCAGGGGTAAGTAGAATCTGTTGGGTACATTCTTGTTGAACTCTGGGACAACATCAAGTTCAAGAGGAAGCCACGAAATAGAGTAAGGACACAAACTGTCAGTCCTAACACCTATTCTTCCCTGTGTTCTGGAGCACCCTGCCACCCTTCCCTCTCTACCATGTCACCATCCAAACCCTTTCAAGCTGGCCAAGACCTTCCCATCCATCGTTTATCCCGGTTGATGCCTCTTGCACTGAGAAATCCCTCTGTGGTTACTTGCCCAATGAGTCTCCAAGTGGGTTTCTCTAACCACACACATCATCATCACATGTACAGTTTGATGACAGAGAGATTATGGGCCCCCCCAGCTTCCTTGTCCCCTACCCCACCTGATACACACAGCTAATAGAAGCCATCTCACTGTAATGGCTGAGGGTCTTCATTTTTTAATATTTCCAGGGAATTTCTGAGCACAAGAAAGCCATGAGAATGCGGCCAGACTAGGCTTAGAGTATGGGGGCAGCATCCATTCTGTTTTAAGTTAGTCTTTGTCTAGCAAGTAGTAAATATTCAAACACCTACCAAAGGAATTAAAGAATGTATGCAGTATTCCGTTTATTGTTTAGTCTTTTCTGTCCTCTACTGTCACCTGCAAGTAGATAAGGGGTGGTTATATCAAAGACCTAAGAAAAAAATACTCGGGTTACTATAAAAATGAAAAACCTTCCATTACTTTTTAAGTTTTAACAGCTGTCCGCCACTGGGAGACTGCAGTTTAACAACCAGCAAGCTCTACGGCTCTTGAATCTGCCAGTTCATCTTTCGCAGAGTGTCTACAGCCCGTGCGTACAGCTGAAGGCTCAGGGTGGCTTTCTTGTGACCTGTACCTTTTTCTAATTCACTAACAGCAGCACTTGCCATTTGTGTTCACTGCCCTTACAAGGCATGTTGCCCAAATTAGCGCTCATCTGAATGGTTGATGTTACCCCCAAATGCATTATGCTATTTTGATGAAAACTAGGTAACCCATCTAATAACGTTACTATTTTTCTTTAATAAAGCAGCCTGTAATCTTCTTTCCCGATAGCTATCATTTAAGAATTCGTGTTTCTTTCTTCTAACCTCTATTCCTAGTTGTCGTGATAACCCCACAAATGTCTTATACCCTAGGTTTGAACACGTTTATTTATGAAATAAAGCAACTGAACTGTGTTCCACACACATTCATCTTTCCCCATTTGAGGAACAGGGCACGGCGGACGTCCAAAACAGTTTCAAGGAAACAGACAATTCTCCATAAAGTTCTGCCTAATATTCTTACTTAAAAATTCTGCCTTTTCTCATAGTTTGATGACACTTTGACCTCTTGATTAGCCATTTTTGCTTCTAAAATCCTAAACACCTCTGTATTTAATAGAATTTTAAGCAGAAAATACACTCTCATTTTTAATTTTATCTGAATTGAGAAATTCTCTACTATTTAACTTTCCATTTTTAAATTCTGTGCCCTGAAGTATAAAGGAATATGGAAAACTGAAATTAAAAGTTTTGTATATGACCTACTTCCTTCTAATGCTCATATAAATTATTTGTTAATAAATTTAATTCCTCAATCCATTAATTAATCCATTAATTAGATGAACTCATTCACAAATTCATTAAATACTTAAGTGTGCATTATAAGCGAAGCACAGGGCAGGACACTGGGAAGTCGAAGATGAAGCCCTTGTTCTTGAGAGGCTAATTTTTTAATAGAAGAACGTATATATTCCTTTTTAATAGGAGAAAGTATATATTCCTTTTTCTTTGTCCTTTAAGTATTTCTCCCTTCTTTCTTCTTCATCCTATTAATGTAGGTAGTTCTTTAGCTTCTTGAACTAATTCTACTCCAAATTCACTTTCAATTATTTTGATTTCTAATAGCTTCCTAGTGCATTTTCTCTGCCATGGGCCTTGAAAGGCAGTCATAACTTCTTTATGTTACGAAACTCATCGTTGCCCTTTTCTTCTTGAAACATCTTCTCTTCCTTTCCAAAACTAATTGCTATGTTTAAACACCTTCTTGGTTTTACACTGCAATATAAAATTTGCTTAGAAGACAGTGTCTTACCCTCTTAAATAACTCTGCCTTGGGATATTCTTATGCTATCAATTTTCTCTGCTGCAGTATGGTTTCCTCCCAGTAGACTTCAGATAACTTACATTTTTGTTGACAAGAAGAACGGTTATCAGTCTCCTGTTTCTCTATATTTTTTATCCATTAACATACCTCTTTCAGATTTCTTACTAGTAATATTATGAAGCACTTACTACATGCCAAATATTGCTCTAAGTGATACTGAATTTAATCCTCACAACTGTTTAAAGGTAAACAGCATTATTATCCCATTGTACAGATGAAGAAACTGAGGCACACAGCGATGTGACCTGCTCTGGTTTCCTGAGCTAGTTGTAGGTAGTGCCAGGAGTTGAACCCGAGTGGTCTGGCTTCAGAGTCTATGTCTTGCCTTACCCATTATTCTATGCTGCCCCTACAATGCAGGAGGGGCACCCTTTCTTCTTTCAAGTACCCTAAGAAAATCTTTCAGTGCCCGACATCTCCCTGTTATTAGGGGGGAAAATGGTTTCAGTAAGTAGTCTAGTCTCCCAAAGAAATATACCCATTTTTTTCCCTTATAGAACTTCATAGGAAGCACTGCCAGCCTTATGGATTTCAGCATATTAATACTAAGTGATCCTCGTAAGCCTGCCGAAAAAGAAACACAGCCAAATGTACTTCCAACCACCTAGCCTTTTCTTCTTTAGTCTGTATTTATCTCATCAGCTTTTAAGCTTGCTGTTATTTCTCCAGAGTTACTTGATCGTCCTTGAGTTCCCTGAATTCTCCTTTAATCGAGTTTATGCCCCAAATGTGACTAGTGATTATCTAAAGTACCTGCGAACACACACCGTCACTGAAACCATTTGCAGTACTATTTCTGACAGTCCTTTACATTCTAAATAAAAGGATAAGAAGTATATCCTCGTCCTGTGCAGTGGCGACAGCCGAACCAGGATTCTCAGGTTTTCTAGAACTACTTCCCCCCAATAACTAATACTTCCAAAGGGTTAATTAGTAAAAATGTCACTTTGTTTTCTTTAGCTTCTACATAACTGAAAAAAAACTTTTCATTTTAATGACTTTATAATCAAGAGTTCCACAACAAACATCTGAATGTGATCTCTTAATGACCTCAAAAAAAAAAAAAAAAAAAAAAAAAAAACCATTTTTCAATAGTAAATGGCCCCTTCAATTGTTTTATTCTGGAACTTCTTCCCCTCAGTCGTTGTTTCTCCTGCTGTCCCTGAACCATCTCCATCTCCTTAGTAACTGTAGAGTATCTCGGGCCCACCAAGCTTTGTAGTAGAGTGAAATCTGTACGCTATTAAATATTTGAGCTCTTTCAGTGCATAGTAAAAATAAGTTCTAATTCGTACCTATGAGTAGCAGAACGGGCTGAAAACTCTAAGGACCACAGATTCCTTAAAACACATGTACTGTATGGTGACTAACATAATATAATAAAAAATCATTAAAAAACAAAAATAAAAATAAATAAATAAAACCACAAAAAAAACCACTTGTCCAAAATTACTAATAGCATTAGAACAAAATCCCAAAACTCCCCTTTCAGTGAAATACAAATTAAAAATTTTACAAAATACAATCTAAAATTTTAAAAATTTAATTTTTTTAATTTTCACAAAATACAGATCAAAAATCCAAGTCTTTTGAATTGAGAATTAGAAACATCATTGATTTCTCTTACCAGACATCGCAAACCTTATTTTGTTGTTCAAATTAAATGTGGTGTGTCTATCTAAACTTTTCTACTTCTAGGTTAAGTTTATGGTCATATAGTTAAGTTTTCCACTCTTACTGAAGAAATATTCAAACTTTTCATTTTGTTTCCCCAGTATACCTTAGAAATACTACCATGAGTTCCCACTGTAGCAGTTGGTGTAAGACAAAGGGAAAATGTGCAATAGTATGTCTGGCCCATACACACATAAGTACATTCCTTTACAGTCTGCGTGGTTCCTATGTCAACATTCATAAAAAAGAAAATAATCCTAGTTTGATACAAACCACTACCATTTATGTTCAAAGAAAAATCCAGTATTCTCATTCCCCCCATATTAATACTAACACTGTAACATCATTTGTGCATATGGAATTCTTGTAAAAGTAAAATACACGGTTTTAAGGTACATCTAGAAGGTTAGGTTATTTCAAAGATAAACTTCCAATTTTTAACCACACATCAAAGTGAGAGCTGATCCCCCACTGTAAGAAGGGTAATACAATTTTCACATTAAATATAATCAAATCCTTGGAAACCATTTTTATCTCACTCTTGGGTTTCTCCAGTGTACTAGTTTCTCTACAGTTGAACATTCAAGCTTCTGTAATTTTTCAATTTCAGGTCCTTCTCTTTTCCGTACCCTACTTTATATGTGGTCTTTTATTATCCTTTCTATTTCCACCATATCTGATATGATTCTCTCAAAACAGGAAGGTTGTTTTTTGTTTTATGAAAGGTTATAGCAGAGAGAGGAGATTGATTTACCCTGATATCTTAGTTTATGAGCAGTTCTGATTGCTAAAAAAGTGTACTTTTCAGTGGATTTGGCACTCATTCATTTAACAAGCACTTAACAAGCACTTGTTATGGGCTGGCTATCTTCCTAGGTGTTGGGAATACACAGGTAAATTAGGTAAGAGTAGCATCTTCAAGGAGCAGTGAATCCAGTGAGGGAGCCAGACTCCTATGTAAGTAATAGATTGAACATGGGGTCATGAGAAATCTAGCACAGGTTTGCATAACTACCACAGATACCCTATGGAAAGTGCGACTCATTCTGTTTGCATAAAAATGAATGCCTCAGCTAGAAAACATTGGAACTGAATGAACCTTCAAGTATGATTCAGAGTTTGTCAGGTGGAAAATAAAAGAATATTCCCAGCAGAGGAAACAGCATATGAAAGGGCATGGAGTTGTAAAGAACATGTGTCGAGGGCATGGGGAGTCATTTGTTGTGATGTTGGGTCAGGGTTCATAGGGCAGTCTGTTAAAAGAGGAGGACAAAAAGGTGGATTGGTTCTACAGACAGAAGAGAAAGTGACTCAAACATTCTCAGTAGTGTAAGTAGCTGGTCAACCTATATTCCTGAAGGAATTCTGGCATTAATTATCACTAGTGTGGAGGAAGAACGAACACAGAATTGATGGTGTGTGTGTGTGTGTGTGTGTGTGTGTATGATGAAAATACAAAAGATAAAAAACTAAAAAGAGTGTTAAGTCTACTTCTAACAGGTCCTAAAATAGCTGATGAAACTACGCTCCCCTTGCACAATAATCTCGAGTACACTTTGAGCGCCAGCTTGATGGCCCAAAGACTAATGCTTCTCAAACTTAATACGCACAGCAATCAACTGGGCATTTTCCCAAAATGCAGATTCTTTCTCTGTATTGGGGGGGGGGGAATCTGTATTTCTAACAAGCACCCAGGTGATGCCAATGCTACTGGTCCATGGGCCACACTCTGAGTAGCAATGCCATAAAGGGTCAATAAGGTAACTGACACTTTCAAGAAATGACTTCATGAAAACTGAATACTTGCCCATAACACTGTTGATTATATGGGTACAAGGAAGATGTATGTTTGCTCTTTAATATCCCCAAAGAAATAACAATGGAATTTTTTTTTTTTTTTTTTTGCTAAAATTGCACAGTAAATGGCAAGAGATTGCAGTCACCTCTTACAGGAGGCACAGTGCCTTCAATGCCTTCAGAGCATCCACTCTATAGACAGAACTTGTTAACAGTTGCCACTTAAAATCTCTAATTTATTCGAGTAATGACATCAAAATTCGTTTTCAAACTTATGTGGCTCTTTGTAATAGAAAGATAAAATATCTGAAAGGTGTACGTTCCTAGCAGAGATGATCTTTAATGACTCCTACTGTAGTAACGCCATTTCCATGTTAAACTGCTTGGTTACTGCCAAGAATATACGGTATTAAACAGAAGGCCTTCATTTGGCTTATCATTTCAAATTTTATATGTTGACCATCTAACTAGAGCAGAACCATCTGTAAGGATGATGTCTCGACAGTTCTCTGTAACAGTCAACCTCCCTTCCAAAATTATCATGTGGGGAGGAAGATAAGAAACATTTATCTTGATTCTGAATGCTTTGCTTTCCTTCTAAGGAAGCAACTTTACCTGGATTTCAAGTTCTCCTTTCACCATTTTCCTCGTGCGCTGTGACACAGATGGTGGGAGGTAATTTTATGCATTCCATCTAAAACCATCAGTTCCCCTTTTCATTGACCAATCCATGCTGTTCACACAAAGGAGACACACTGGTGATTTATCTGGTGTAGTACAAATCAAGACGAAACAAAAGCAATTCATTCCAAATCAGGACCTAGCTCAGAGCTGGAGAAACTTAGATATCTCTTGATTGTTGCAAAAGCAATCACCATTTTTCTATCTTGTTTTCCTCCCTCCTCCCCTAGAAATAGTGGGGGGAAAGTACTGAAAGAGCTGGGGAAGTGAGAAGATACAGAATAGCAAGTATTTGTCTGATCATTTGATCTAAACTCCTTTAAGAAGTTAACAGTACTGGGCGGGAGGGAGATCAAATCCCTTTAAATACATAGAATATAATGAATAAGCTATTCATTTCAACTTGCAACATTTTGCCTTCATTGAAAATATATTTGCTACATTTTCATATAATTTATTTGCAAGTGAACAATTTGAGGAACACGAAATGATACCAATGGCTTGGCTGGAACTTGTGAAGTTTTCCTGGTATATAGTCATACTTTACTAAGATGTTTCAGAACATAAAAAGCAAAATCAACGCTGGAAAAAAAAATGTTCTTTTTGTTCTAGGGTCTGTGTTTGGAAAATATTGCCATGTAGCATTTACGGTAACAGCTGTACGGTTAAACTTTAGGCACAAACTGAACTGCAGAGGATCTGCTGCATAAATAAAATCCCCATGGCAACTAAATGTGCTACTAGATAACAGAGAAAAAAGGATTTATGTGTTTGCTGAGCTGTCTTGCCCTAAAGGAATTCTCCAGGCAAACGCAGGCCACCTGCCACATGTTATATTAAGCTCAGCCTTCTGGACTTATTTTCAAATCCACAGCAAAAGGTCCAACTACTTTTATTTGGAAGTTTCATTGTTCTTTATTCCCAGCCCCTCCAAAAATAAACAATTCATTTTTCAACTTGCCTGCTATATTTTGCCCTGGATACAAAAGATAATTAATGAATTTGTTTGTGCTCCTAAACATTTTGTTGATCTTACTGAAATAACAAGCATATGCATAACGAAAAGTTCTTTTTTAATTGAGAGATTTGTAGATTCTGTAAAGTTAAAAAAAAAAAAAACCTGAAATATATAACTTGCCTTCTCCAACATAGACTGTAAATGGAAGAACCGTGGTTGATGAGGAAGTTTTGAAGAGGATAAGAAAAAGCGAATAGAAGAGTAAGATCGACACCCTCTGTAAATTTAATATGTAGAACATTTACAATTACTTCGTTTTTGAAGGAAAGTGGGGGCTATAAATGCTCTAGGATTTTGTTATACATAGTGATATTAAATCAACTTTAAAATAATTACTTGAAATGTTTTTTCTTTTAAGTACAATACCCCACCCTCTAATTCCCATATGCAGAGACTTGTTAATAAGACTGCCTAGTTTATAATATTGCAATATTATATAGTATTAAAGTACATTTGAATATGTAAAAATAAAATATGATACATAGTACTGAACTGAACGGGAAAAAAAAGACAAACATTCATTATGCAGCAGTCATTCAACCAATTCCTTATAAGAAAATGCGGAATTAGGGGCGCCTGGGTGGCACAGCGGTTAAGCGTCTGCCTTCGGCTCAGGGCATGATCCTGGTGTTATGGGATCGAGCCCCACGTCAGGCTCCTCCACTATGAGCCTGCTTCTTCCTCTCCCACTCCCCCTGCTTGTGTTCCCTCTCTCGCTGGCTGTCTCTGTCTCTGTCGAATAAATAAATAAAATCTTTTTTTAAAAAAATGGGGAATTAGACGAGATTATGCACCCCCAAATCTGAGATCTACTAACTCTAATAAAAACACTGCCCTCAAAAAAAAAAAAAAGTTTCACCTATAAATAATCATGACTTTTATCTATTCTTTAACCATAAATTGTAGAGACATTGAGAGAAGAAGTGTAGGCTATTTCTGCCCTGGTTGACAAAAAGTGAAAGAGGAAAAAGGAGTCAACTGAAAAAAATGTCAAGGAAAACTCTGATATTAAATACTTTGTAGTTTCCATTTGCTTCTGGTGGTATGTACTAAATAAAACTAATTATATTCAGCTATTTGATAATGGCAATGGAAGTGTTAATTATGATTTTAGTAAATAAGATATGCAAATTTGTATTAAATAAGAAAGTTCCAATTTCAATAGCATTTTGTCTTCTCTCAGAAACCTATGGCCTTTCACAGGTAGATTTCCACATTGTCATCTAAGGAAGGTGCCAGTCTTCAAAAAGCGCTTGATTTTGCAAAACACAGATTTGGCTACAATCAAATCTCTATGAACATAACATGGTAATTTAAAGAAACACCATTAAACTCTTTGCCTCCTATAGACAGCTCTTGACATTCCAGTTATTATGAACTTCTCAACAATAAGGCTGTTTCTCTGTCACTATCAGAGTTTCTTACTTAGAAATAGCAAGTGACTCCCCTTCAGTAGAAGTGGAGTCCTGAGGTATGCTTCTCATAAGTCTACACGTACAGCAATAGCTCTACACTATGTTTTTGACAGTGACCCTCTTAGACTAATCAAAATCCCCTCTGGCTTTGAACTCCCTTTGTCTCCACATCACCATACAAAAATGCCTTAATACTCATGTATATCATTATATATTTGTTATATAAATTAGCAATGTATATAATTATAAAGAGCATGATCTGTGATTTTATATTATGAAGCGATGTCCTATTAACACTTTCTAAAAAATGGTATTTATTAAATATTTTGGCAACAGACAGTATACCAAAATACCACTTCCTCTTCTTCTGGGAATATTGTTGGACTACATGTTCCACATCCCTTTGCAATCTAATGTGGCCATCTGATGGAATCCTAGCCAACAGAATATGAGCAGAAGTGATCGTGGGCTACTCTAGGCCTGGCCCATCATTAGCTTCCCTGGGTGATGCTCCTTGCTCTCCTCTGCCTTCTAGGTAACTGGGTAACAATGCCCAGAGTGATTCTGGAAGCCTGGCATAGTAGCTTCTGTAAGCATGGGTCTCCAAAGTGACCGAGAGAAGCAGTAACTTCCTATTCACCAGTTACGTGCATGCTGGAAAACTTTTAAATAATAACGCTATTAAAATTTTAGTTGTGAAAGCAGTTAGCATGGCCCTCATATAATATTTATCTTAGTAATGTAAGTTATTTTAAAGGCAGACATTCATGAACAGCTCATCAGCTAAAGCTGGGGAGAAGTTATACATGCATACACATTTTTATATCTATGTATCTATAATACCTATAGGCATGTTTGTGCATTTATGTTTACTTATTTCAGAAGTTACTTACATTTGATTCAAATTTGATCTACAACACACGTTCATCTTGGGATGTTCTTGAGAAATTATGCAAATTACTACACAGTACTCCAGACAAGGGCTAGCTCTTGTAAAATGAATAGAAGGTTACTTCATAGAAAACACAAAGCAGCATATATACTGTTTTACTCCCTAATTATCAGCTCCATAGGTATGGAGATAGTGCAGCAAAGCACTGAGCCGCAACACCTTTTGTGACTCAACTGGAAAGCTACTCTTACCGAACAGAGTGGTGTTTTGAGTGATTTCCTTTAAAAAAAAACTGGCTTAAAGTCAACCCAGTGGCTTACAAAGGATTTTAAACCTGGCCTTTTTTTTTTTTTTAAGGGAAATGGCAATTTGGTTGAGGATCCTGTTTATTCCAAATAATAGGTACTGAAACATGACCGTTCAAGTATGTGAGGCAGACTTTGGAGTCTACTAAAATATAGACATTCTTTTACTAGAAGAGACATTTTCAAGACTATGAAATCAACTTTAACTTAGAAGTCAAGGAGCTAGCAGGGAAATTTCTCCATTACAGTAAGTTAGACTAAATCATCGAACACATGCACATCACCTTTACGACATTTTCCATGTCTGTCTTAATTACAAGCTGCTACTCAGAAAACCTCAGACAAACTAGTCCAAGTTTCTACCAAGACAAATCTCGGTAGACTGTGTGTAATTTGACCAGAATACAGTGACGACAACCTTATAGAAAACTTTGAAAGCAACTCCTTGTTTTCATATTCCAGTAATTCATATGCTTGATTCTTAAATAGCACGCATTTCTTAGGGACTTTGTTTACTCAATAACTCTACCTTAGTCAAGACATTACACCTTACAGGGCTCACACGGTGCCTTTTGCAACGACGTGGCTTCATCCTCCCAAAGAAGCTGGTGGTCCATCACAATCTCAGACTCAGGAGAGGGGTCGTACAACCTCAGCATTACATGTCCACCTTCTCAACCTTTAAACACACCCATAGTCGGAAGCACTCAACGGAAGTAGGACAGGACTGTATATGTGATCTTTACTGCTCCATTGGCAAAGCTCTGGGAAAGGTAATTTGAACTCCCTACACTGACATCCTTACCAATTCTTCTTTCCTTAAACATTTGAAACCTGGCTTCTGATACTTTCACTGTGTTTAAATGTTTTCCCCCACAAAGTCAAAAATAACCCTCCAAAGATCAAAAGCCAACAGCCTTTTCTCAGTTCACGGTCTTCAGGGCCTTCCTCTGATCCCTTTACAATAGTATTGTCCTTAATATACCCAAAGCACTCTGGACCAAGACTGGACCATGGTAAGTTCTCAGTCACATAGTAATGTCACTACCATTTCCCCTCAAAATTCTCCTCTCTCATGTCTTCCTTGTAATGGGAATCTTATTCTCTTCCAGCCCTCATTAGTTTGTTATGATCATGAGCTCCTTCTCTTCCTATCTTCTAAAGTCAACTTTTCCATAGCCTGTTTCCTCAGACCTCTTTTCATTTTACTACAAATGTTTGCATCTTTTAGTCATAGCCTTGTCACCTCGCCTAACACACACAGTCTCTACATGTTGCACAGTCTATCGATGAGACCTCTTTCACAGAAGCTCCTTCCTTCGTCTCCTGACTTGTTATCCTGCTTGGCTTGCTCTTGGATGGTTGTAAACGTCAAACTGGATCTGGCCAATAAGTAGAATTTAACAAAGCCCACGGATAAGGTAAAGCCAAAATGTGCCAGCTAAAACTTTTTTACTGCAACCTAAGTAAATGTAAGGCTCGGACAGAGAAGGCATTTCTCATTTGCTGATTGCATTTCCCAGACATTACTGATGACTCTTGTAAGAGGTACCCTTTCACTAACCCACAAAGTTTGTCAAACAGCCCAGTCTTCCGTAAAGCAGTAACCTTACCACCATGGTAGTGTCTCACAGATTCTCAGTAGCATAGCATCGTGCTGCTCGAATTCAGGTGTGTTTGATCTCAAATGTCTCCCTGCATATGAAGCCCAGGAAACAGAAGAAATGTGCTGAATAGCATTAAAAAGCCAGGAATTGTGCAAGCCTTCAACAGTATTTTTTTTTTAAATGATTCAGAGTAAGTTCAAACTAACCCTTCTGTGTTGGGAAACCTGTACATTAATAATGGAGTATTAATGTAATAATGGAATATTGCTCCTGGGGATATAAATTATAAAGTGAGTTGGTTTGCTTTGTGAATTACTATAGCAAATTCAATCTAAGATGACAATAGGACCATTCCGAAATAATTCTAACATTTCTTTTTAAGAGCCAGGATTCTTAATAAAGCAACTGTGCCAATAGGCTATTGTTACCAGCTTCAAAACCATCCTTCCCTGCTCTGCCTTGTGCTGCTGGGGCTGGCAAACCCCATTTGTGCCTGGCCAGATGCTGTTAAGGCAGTGCCATGGGGACACGGGAAGGAGGCCGCGAGGCTGAACGAGGAAGCCAGGACCTCCTCTCTGTGTGTTTCCCAGCTGGTTCTGTCAGTGTCACCCCAACAGTGGCAGTTCCCTCAGCTGAACAGCTTACCACTTTCCTAACACTTGCTGGAAACTTCTCATTGCCTGCCTCCTCGGACACACCAGCACAAGCTGGTCAGCATCCCCTCTCCAGAGCTCTGATTTCAGGGGTCTCTCCTCTGAGTTTCTAAGTCTTACTAATTCCAGCCTCTTCTCTTGTCTCCCCCAGTCCTGATGGTAGTACTCGCCTCCCACAATTGTTCTCTACATGAAAGATCAGTGTTCTCACTTTACCCTAGAGTTCAGAACATGAGATCTTGTTAAAAAAAAAATTTTTATATAAATTTTTCTCTGTTCAAAGAGCTGCGGTTGTTACCATCTCCAGGATGGATCTACTGATATAGTTGAGTATATAGCACATTCCCTTTAAACTTGGAATTTCCAAAGTATGTTCTATTGATGACTAAGCCTGAAAAATGTTTTAAAAATTTAGAAGGCTTTTGTGTTGAAAAAGGTTACGGAAACAGTGCATCGCAACTCTCCCATGGTCTACTATGTAATTTAGCAATGAGCAAATCAAATGCCTTAAGAATTTGTACTATAAGACAGCTTTAACTCCACATTCTCCAAACTTCTTTCAACCTGGAAACCTTCTTTTAAATAATTCTTATGAACACCGTAGAACTTGAGTTCAGTAGAACACCCATTGGCAAATGTTAGTCTGGGTTACTCACTGTTCAATTTATAATCCAATCCAATCATATTATATAGGCAGATCATAAAACTTGAGTCCTCCATAAAAATGTGTAGGCTAAGTATGCAAATTAAGATATATTAAGCAAGATTATATATGTGTATACATATGTCTACATACACATGTAAATAACAGATTTGTTTAATCATTTAATATCCAATTTATTTAAGTCTTAAAGGGACTTCTTTAAACAGAACTCCTCAGTCAACATAATATATTATAACCCTATTAGCAAAACACTACTACTGGAAGCTCTTAACCCAGGAAACAGAAATAGTCTTCAAGAACTGGTGTTCGAGTTTTATTTACGTAAAGCAACTTGTATTAGTAACTTAAAATTGACATCTGAATTCTAGACAAAAGGTTATGAGTACATGACTATATAAATGGAACAGTGAGAGATCTGTATACTCCCATAAACGGCATTGCTGCACAATGCTAAGGTCCATGCCAGTTTACTCTGTCCTCAATGAACTCTCTGGAACAGAATCAACTTGGTCATTACACTCTCACCACAAGCAGCCCCAAACGGCTCAAACATAAATAATCATGCAGGACTGAATATATACTGGGAAAGTTAAGTGATTTTTGTAATATATAAGGCCATATTGTTTCAAAAAAAATAAAAACACTAGAGTCTCATTGTAATATCTCCTGGTATGCTCATACCTGGATAGTCTGCAGATTTCTTTCCATAAATGTAATCCCCAGAGCCGTAGGAATATAATAAAGCTTTTTAAAGAATAACTGCTAGGGGATATGCACTGAGTTAGGGTTATACACCAAACAAATCGTTACTGCATCAAAAGAAATCGACAAAAGCCTTACACGCTTATGAGTATCACCCCCATTTTACAGATGAGAAAACTGAGTTTCAAAGGTTTATGAACTTTCTTCTAATTACACCACTTCTATTTGCTTGAGTTGGAAATTAAAACTTTATTCTAACCTCATGCTCATTTAGAAAGTACCTCTTCTGTGACACAATCCTGAATTCATATGGGTCTTTGAAACAGCAAATGACTGCGGTAATATAGAGATGTTCCACTGCATTTCAAGATTGGTTCAGGCAATGTGTTTCTTTATTATTCCTAGGAATAGTTTATTGGACTTTGTAATAAATCAAATCAAGACTGTAAAGAAAACAAGATAAAACAAAATCCTCTTCGCAAACACGTAAGAAAACAGTATAAGTTTTACTCTAACTTGATCTTTGTTAGATGCGATCACATAAAATACTCCACCAATAGATATGACAAATGCACTTTATATTTCAATGTGTCAAACCATTTCAATGCTCTGAAACGATGTTGAAGCTGGCAGGCAAGCAGACTATATTAAATTTTTCTCTGGAATCGACTTCAATTCTAGGCTGAATTATTGGAATTTTAGTGACCCTAAAAAAGGCTGTCAGAAATGATATTCAACACAGAGTTTTCAAATCTAATGCTCTATTACACATAAAATAATATCGTTTCAATATAAACAAACCAGTCAAAAACAACATTCTATTTGTTCTTGTAATTTTGCACACATTTTGATATTGATTTGTCACAGCAGATTCTTAAATGTATTTGCTTCTTAAGAAAAAACTCACAGGCTACACTGTATAATTCAATAGTCTGTCTGGATATGGTGCAGTTATCGTGTTTGCCCAAAATGTTTCTCTTGTTTTTAAAACACATCAGCACAATAAGCAGGTGGCCAACTGCTATTAGCAGGCCTGGATTTCTCAAAACTACTTTTTGTTTTGTTGTGTTCTTTTGTTTTGCACGTCAAGTAAAATAGTCTTAAGTGATTTCCAGCAACGCACAGCCAGTTGCACTGAGAGTCCAATTAGCCACCAGTGAAGGAGGAGATGGCTGGTGTCCCTTCTCTAGCTCTGGAAGGAAAACAGGCATCTTTCACTGCATTGAAATCTGGAAGATAGAGATTTACGAAGCAATTCAATCTTGAATTTATTTTCAGAATTAAAAGCATGTTGCTGCTTTTTTTTTTTAAAGTAAATTCTAGCCCCAACGTGGGACTCAAACGCACAACCCCAAGATCAAGAGTCACATGCTCTCCCGACGAAGCCACTTAGGTGCCCCTAAGCACGAAGAGCATGTGGTGCATTCACCTGCGTGATCGCCACTGCCCCCAGTGCTCACGACTTGCCATGTACCAGTATCATGTACCTGGCAAAAGAAAGGTTAAATCTCAAGAAGTGTTGATATAAGAAAAGTGGGAAATAAAATGGGAAGCCAGTTTGCTGTCCTATAAACACATCCTTTTAAACGTCTACTACTTGATAGAAAATACTTTTTTTTTCCATACTGCATGAAACCACAGCTGCCTACGTGCCTGGGTCATTGTTCAGCCTGGTGACAGCAGGGAAGGAACCAGAGAGATCCCATGGTAAGGAGCCCAGTTCAGAAGGAGACCCGTTTAAATGCACAGGTCCATCTTGGTAAATAGGGTGCAGCCTTTACCCTGCCTGGAGGCACCAGGGAAGTTGACTCTGCAACAGCCAACGTCACTCAAACTCAAGTGATAGCCCAGGGGCCCCCAACCCACCACCAAAGTTAGAACAAACCAATGCACACACACGTGCACGCACCCACACACTTTTATTTTCAGATGGATCATTTTAAGAGATTCATTTTATTCACAATATTAAGGGAGAGAGTCTATCTGGTTCAGTAATATCCAGAAATGAATTATTAGGAAGGGATATGGTATTCTTGGTTTTACATAATTTTATCGTGTGAACAGAGGCAAGTTGTTTAGACTTCCTGTGTTTCAGTCCTGAGGTAAGCAGACAATTTCTGCCTTCTCAAATTGTTTTCTGGAAATAAAATTACAGATCATACTTCTCTCATCCATGAATCCCTCTTTTTTTTTTTTTAATTCACTTTTGGAAGGCACCAAAGAGCCCATGTTTGCACAATCCAGAGAAAGTTAAGTTTATTCTCAAGTCAAAGGTTTTATGGCATCAAAAAATAATTTGTTGAGTGTTCCCCACACATATACAAAGATTTCCTGAAAATACTTTAGTTGATATGTGTAAAGTACAGAAAATGAATAATTTGGCACTTCACGCTCCTGAGCAAGCTAGGCGAGGAGAACTCTTCTTTAAATTCGAGTGCCTGGGGAAACAATCTAAGGGATTCTAGTCAGGAAAATGCCAGAACACCCATCTCTAAAAAGTTGCCACCGTTATGGGTTGTTAATTGTGTGCATGGTTAGATGCTCAGGTTGGTTTGCACACACAGTAAAAACAAATTTCATATTCAGCTCTGTCATCGCCTCTCATACAATAGTATCATTACCTTGTGCTCAAACTAACAGCTTCTCTCTTTAGAGCAGGTGTCCTGGAGTAGTCTGAGTCACCGTTACACTCCTAATTTTTCAGAAGGGTTAACCGTTTAATCAAAAGATTTGCTGACTTTGTTTTCCCCTTTTATCTATTTATTTTGACTGACAAAATATCTGATACCCAGCAATCCTGAAAATGTGACTGTCGTCTAGTTAGGATCAGCCTGGCTCCCACAGCGGGAACGAACTCGCATCGGTTTAGAAATGTGGATGTGAGCCGACAGCAGCATTGGGCAGCAGGTCAGGTATAAACAAAGACTTCTTCTCAACCATCGTCGTCATTTCAGGAGCTAGAGGTAAGGATAGACTTAACTCCCTTCAAAATATCCACTGGCTTTACAAATTAAGACTGTTTTTTCTTTTCTTACAAAAGAAATACCAAAACGTTACGAAGGGAAAGGAAAAGTCTATTTTGGATAATCGTGTTTGTGTATCAGTGTAAAGAAATGCCTTCAACAATAATTTGGGACTTTGATCATAGCAAGACTATGAAGAGGTCTTCATTCCAGGCTTCCTATCTCCAGGAACTGCTGCACTTAAAGAAAGCTCGTACCCACCACCTTCAACTGACTTTATTCCATGTAACAATTCTAGTACCACAGTCAATAGAATTGATATATCCTTGATATCCAGGTTCCAAGAGGAAGCAACCGACATTTCTCCCCATCTAATCTATTCTCTAATGGGCAAAATCCTTAAAGACAATAGTTAGGTAGACTAGCAAAGACTGATCAGTCTGACCCAGGGCATTACTAGACTATTTTCTTAACATTTGATTTTGTTGTTCCAGGAGTATATTTGAATCAAAATTTTCCCTAAAT
The DNA here is from genome assembly GCF_023065955.2 of Ursus arctos. Classification (NCBI taxonomy): domain Eukaryota; kingdom Metazoa; phylum Chordata; class Mammalia; order Carnivora; family Ursidae; genus Ursus; species Ursus arctos. The sequence goes on along the minus strand of NW_026623053.1, from coordinate 14,081,098 downwards.
TATACATGTTCAACACCTATATATTCACTAACATAGCACCAGTTGCTCAACTGAAAAGGACTTGGGACTAATTAACACAAAGCTTGATTCTGCTATTTATCTGCATATTATCTAATATTGCCTGAGTCATTCTAACAAGGAGTAGTTTTTTTGCTGTGCCTTAGTCTACGTAATCTAGCTGAAAGAGTTAAAACCAGAGAGGAATGACCAAAAATAAGTAGCTGGATACACAGTTTAGAACATGGAGGGGAGGGGCGCCTGGGTGGCACAGCGGTTAAGCGTCTGCCTTCGGCTCAGGGCGTGATCCCGGTGTTATGGGATCGAGCCCCACATCAGGCTCCTCTGCTATGAGCCTGCTTCTTCCTCTCCCACTCCCCCTGCTTGTGTTCCCTCTCTCGCTGGCTGTCTCTATCTCTGTCAAATAAATAAAATCTTTAAAAAAAAAAAAAAAAAGAACATGGAGGGGAGCTCAGGACTGAACATGCTACTTTTCAAGTCATAAATGTGTGTAACAGAAAGGTCAGATTGTGTGAACCACACCACTCTAGTAGTTCCCTGCTTTATGTCCTCCCATATTGTTCTCATTGTTTTCTCATCCTTAAAATGGAGTAAGAATCATAATTCATGGGGTTTTTTTTTAGGATTTTATTTATTTATTTGACAGAGAGAGACACAGCAAGAGAGGGAACACAAGCAAGGGGAGTGGGAAAGGAAGAAGCAGGCTTCCTGCTGAGCAGAGAGCCTGATGCGGGGCTCGATCCCAGGACCCTGGGATCATGACCTGAGCCGAAGGCAGACGCTTAATGACTGAGCCACCTAGGTGCCTCAATTCCTGGGTTTTTTTAAAAAATAAAATTTAACACGCCTTGGGATAAAATGTATTAAGACTGTAGTGTCAGTTATATAGGTAATGTGATTATTTGCAATAATAATTAAACTACAGATTTTCATGTGAACATTTAACAATCATGACTATAATCCATTTTGTAGGATGTTATGATTGGTGGTTTTTAACCTTTCATTTCTTACACAAACAGATTACTCAAAGCAAATGCACACACACACTTCTCCAAGATACGCTGGATGCTTTCCCAGATCATAAACATCTTCTAGATGCATTCTAGGTTGGTTAGTCAAATCTCCCTTAAGCACCAGCAAGACCAACCCCCACTATCAATGCTTACATGTGCAGTGAATACGGATCTGCATCTTCATAAACCGAGCTGTGTCTACAAAGTCAAATAAACCAAACAAGAAAATGGGCACCATATTTTTAAAGAGCCATCCCAAGTGCAGAGCATACTCAATTGTCTGATAAATTGGTTAAAATTGGTGCCACTAGAATTGAGTCACTGAAGAGTTTATTTCTGTCACCATATTAACTGTGTCATGTAGCAATTGCACCTAATGAACTTAATGTGGCTTATGGCCATGCACTGCTTCCTCTCAGAAACAAAATCTAAATGTTCCTGAGTCTGGCCAACTGGTATCCAACACAATCTCAGTCGAAGCACACAGGCCGCTAACGTTCCATTCTGGCCTCCGTCTAATGTAGTTTTCTTTCCCGTTTTCTCGAAATGTAAGATGTTTGCACTAAAACGGTCAGCAGCTTTGAAAAATAAAAGAGCCACCGAAGAAATCGGGCTCCTTTTTGATCAGTTCGCTGCACAAAAATTTCTACAACTCACAACAATGTGGCCGAGGAGGAGTTTCAAATACAATTAATCACAAATGCAGTAACATAACGGACATTTACCCATATGAACAGAGATAGAATCATCCTCTGAAGGAGAAGGAGTAAGGAAGGAAAACAGCTCAAGACAAAAAAAAAAAAAAAAAAAAAAAAAAAAATCACTCGGACACATCAATAAATTTTTAGAATGATACTAAAGCTATGCTGTAATGCTCTCCTCTATGGGGTTCTCAAGGACCTTGTTGTAAGTGAAAGTGTTAGAACAAGGTCCTTCTGATATTTACAGACATGAACTCACCGTACACGGAGATGCAATGTTCAACATTACAGTGAGTCTGCAATGCAGCTGGAGAGTCATATCGATTTTTTATACTGTTCTATAGTTTTGCCTTTTTCATTTTATATTTCTTAAGGGCAGATTCCGTAAGGTTTTAGGGGGTAGACGTGAGCCCTTCTGATCAGCATTATATTTAAATTTTGGAGATTCTCCTACTCCCTTTCTTCACACAGAGTTCCCCCTCTTTTCCTTTTTGCCACACAGGAGCTATCTGCCCAATAGTGTTCTTGAGGCAGCCTACCCCTCACTGAGCTCCAAAGGCACAGTCTCTCTCAAATAAAGTCTAAATATGACAACGTTGTTATTCTCCCCCCTCCAAACACAGTTTCTGGACAAAAAAACCAAACTATCCTTCATTTCTGCCCACATGCGCTCGAACTTATCTCTAGATGATGCTATGCCAACGGTTACTGTCCTATCACTCTCCACACAGCCACGTCTCTGCTCTTCCATGACGGAGCAGGGCTGACCTCAAAATAAAACTTTAAAGTCTAAAGCTAAGGCAATTAAAACTTCACAGGGCGAATAAATCTCGCCAACTGCTCTTTAGCAATATCTTTCTCTACAACTGATCATCACTATAAATGGTATTTAGCACCTTTTCACCCAAGGACATGCAAGTTTGTGAAAGCCTAAACATACAGAACCAACTCAACTTTGCAATAATACCAGGGAGGTAAACCGGACACCGGAGTAACATAGACGAGCATGGTGTTAAAGGTGGACAGTAAGTCTGCAGAGCGCATGGCAGGGCTGTCCTGTCCATCACTCTCAGGGGACATCCTGACATAGCCCTGAAGAGGGCAAACAGTAGGCTCTGTGACTGCCAATGCTCCCAGGTAAGTAGTAGCAGCAGGAACTCTACTGAACTCTGGCCAGTCCCCAGAGGGAAACAGCACTAGCGATATGCATAGAAAACGAGCTCATTTTCTGGGGCCAACTGAGGAGCCTGAGAGTAAACCAGGCCAGAGGTATGACAGTGGAAGACTGTTCCATTTGTCATGGGGGCCCGATTTGGAGGACTGCTGAACCAGCGCATGAAGAAGTCACATCCTAGCCCAGCAGCTTACCTGAATTTTCACACATGGAACGTTCTTCACCAGCTGTTGGTGATTTTCTAACAGCAGAAATTTCTTAAAAGTGCGTCACTATTACCATATTGTTTAGAATGAAAGCATGTCCATTTTCCAATAACTACATGAAGTAGACACTGAATGCCTGCAGACTGCTAAGGTGAAATGTAATACTTTGCCATTCAACAATAGCTGTTTACGTGCATACAGAAAAATGGGAAAACGAAGCAATTACCTCAATAAATCAGATTTGGGGAGGAGAACCAGAACCATCCATGTAACTAAGTTTTCTTTGTTTTGATTTGAATCAGAGCTTATCTTGAGAAATGCTTTCACGCATACAGGCTCAAGAAGCAGCCGCCACCATAGGCCTTGCCTTCTTCCCCTTCTTCCCACATCCATTCCCCCTCCTCACTGTGCTGGCAGCAGGAGCTGTGTTACATGCTGCATCCTTCCTGTTTGGCTAGCCACAGGTCTTGGGGTGCTGTCTTCACTCTCTTTTTTTTTTTTTTTTTAAAGATTTTATTTATTTATTCGACAGAGATAGAGACAGCCAGCGAGAGAGGGAACACAGCAGGGGGAGTGGGAGAGGAAGAAGCAGGCTCATAGCGGAAGAGCCTGATGTGGGACTCGATCCCGGAACGCCGGGATCACGCCCTGAGCCGAAGGCAGACGCCCAACCGCTGTGCCACCCAGGCGCCCCTGTCTTCACTCTCTTTTAGACAGCACTCCAATAAAAATAACAAGAGCAGCTAACATTTATTGGGTCCTTACCATAGGTCAGGTATTTCACATGATTATTCATTTAGTCCTCTAAGCAGCCATATAAATTAGTTTCTCCTTTATCTCCATCTTACAAAGCATGGATTTTCCAAAGGTTAGGCGAAGTGTTCACAGCCACAAGCCTAACAGATCCGTGATCTGAACCCAGGCGTTCTAGTAAGTCCTAATGCTCAACCACTACTGTCTATGGTTCTATGTGGCAAGGTGGGCTCCCCCTGCCCTCTCCCTTCCCCCCCCCCTCATTCTCTGTTGCGAACACCACCCTCACTTGTGCACTGTGTTCTACCCCTACCTAATTGTTGTTTATTGTCATAATGGGAAACAACCACATGCGGAAACTATCCATAATAGCAGATGACCATATGGTGAATGGATTTGAAAAGAGGTGGGCAAAACTGGAGGAAGGGAAAACAAGAGGTTGATTCAGGCAAGAGACGACGGTGGCTGTGACAGATTATGGGAGCGGGAACAGAGAGCTGTGCGGATCTGACACGTGTTCAGGAGGCAGTATCACCCTGGTGTGGTGTCCGATTAAATATGGCAAAGAAAATGGAAATGGAAGCACTAAGAATAATGCCTCACTCTATGGCTTGTGAAACTGGGTCATTAGTCATGCCATACATTCCAAGAGAAAACAAGGTAAAGGAATGGGTTTTAGTGGAAGCTACAGAGTTCAGTTTAGGAGTCAAGGTCATTTGGGATTGTTGGACATCTGTGAACAACAGAATGTTGGAGGATTATGTCCGACAGGAGAGAGAATGGGGACAAGGACATAAATTTGGTCACATGAAGCATAATGACAGAAGTAGATGCTATTGGCCCAGATTTCAGAATATAACAGTCTAATCTTAAGGTACTTCTTCCACGAGAGCGTTGGTAGACTCAACCAGCAACACGTTTTCTGTACCTGATCAGTCCATCATCTTCCTCTGATGAGACCATTACTGCAGTGATTTCTAACAGTACATACAGGTTTAAAGATCCAATTTTTAGGGGCGCCTGGGTGGCACAGCAGTTAAGCGTCTGCCTTCAGCTCAGGGCGTGATCCCGGCGTTATGGGATCGAGCCCCACATCAGGCTCCTCCGCTGGGAGCCTGCTTCTTCCTCTCCCACTCCCCCTGCTTGTGTTCCCTCTCTCGCTGGCTGTCTCTATCTCTGTCGAATAAATAAATAAAATCTTTAAAAAAAAATCCAATTTTTAAAAACCTTTCAGAATACTTTTTCAATTGCTGTATGTATTATCAACAAACCCTTGTGCCACATTTTTCTCTTTAGGTTTTACTATTTTAAGTTTTTGTTGTTCATATGCTACTCTCTGAACATATTCTTTGTTTAAAATACACCTGTGCTCTCTCTTCCTCTAAATTATTTTTATTTGAGACATTAGGATTTATAGCTTCTCCTCTTTAATGAAACCTGCTAACCAAAAGGCCCAGTAACAAGTTAACATTTTCTCTTTGTAGAGGCCATTTTCCCACTGGAGAAGAAACTAACAAAGGCTTAAATTGGTGCACATTTAGAAATGCTCATGTATTAGCACTGCCCTGTGCCTCTGTGGGCATGTGCTTGCTTGCAGGTGTGTGTGCACCTGTGTGTGATGGCATGTGTGGTGACATCGATCTGGAGTCCAGCTATTTTAGAAAGAATTAGTCCCATGATTCTGAATACTCTCTAACTAGGAACACTGCATTACAATTTATTACCTTACTGATGACCCTTCAAATGTAATAAAGAATCCAGTAAATCAGAATAATTGATAATTCAGGGCTGTTTTAAGTTCAGCCTCCCATTATGTAATAATGTGGAAAAAGTATATCAAGGTAAACATTTACTTTCATATTAGAACCATATATTTCAGGACTTTGGAGGCACCCATTTATAATCAACAGGAGAAACATACTGTAACCGGAGACTAGAATTTAAGGCTGGTATTCTAGCATAATTAAAAATAAATTCCCACATTTATTATAACTGAATCTAATGGCTTATACTGTAAAATTTAGCTCAGGGGACGACAAGCATTAAGCCTAATTTATGTTCCAGAACTTTCACTAATTCAGACTGACTGTCTTCAAACTAACTTCATAAATATGAATTTTTCTCTAATTCTCAAATTAGTAGAATTATCTCTTTAAATATTGAATGAGAAAAATAAGTAATAGTTAACCGAAAGTTTCACTTTACCCCTTGCAATATAAATGTAGCTACAATTGTCTAAGTAGGTTTTTCTATTATGAATAAAACAATAGATGCCATTACGTATCACAAACCTTAAGAAATGACTCTGTAGATATCAATTATTTACATAGCTCAGAATGCTTCTTTTTTGCTAGGTAAAATTAAGTCTTAAAATAGTCATGACTAAAATTTCTAAGAATGGCTCAATTAATTAATGGGTCAGCAAAAAGCCTCTCTACTGCATACTTTGTATCATAAATTCCAGAAGAGAGAAAATTGGTGGTTCAAAGCTGATGTGAATATTCAACATAGGAAAACCTACCTTCCCAATATTAGTCTCAGTTCAGAATGTTTAAAATTGTCTAATCAGAAAGGACATGGGTGGTCAATTGTAAATAAGATTACTCCTTTGTTAACCCAGAGAAAAGAATCACTAAGAGCAATGACCACCCCAGACATGTCAAAGGGCGAAAAAAAAAAAAAAAAAAAGGACTTAGGCCAGTTCTGTAATTTGTGGGGCTACATGTACTTGCCTCAAAAGATCTAGAAGTCCTTAAAAGAGTAAGTTACTCCCAAACCAAAACTTGTTCATTGTTTTTCTATAAAAGAAAACAAAATAGGGGAAAATGTAGGTTTTAGAAATCCAACCATTTCTTTAGTGGAATACTTCCCTTCACCCCACCACCCCAACCCCCAGTTTGGACTCTAGTAGTAACAAATACAAGAATCTAATAAGCCAAGTAAAGATATGGCCCCTGCTAGTGATCTTCCATATTCAAACAATGCAAAATAGGTTATTGTTAGATACTAGGTACATACGTAAGTACTTAATTTCAAAATATCAGTTCTTCCCATTTTGTTTTGTTGTTTTTTTGGGGGGGGGTGATACTTTCAACTATTACCTGGGTTAAACATCTTATATAACTTTATACATCCTTGTACTATACTTGTTCTTCTTACGGTATATTTCTTGAGCTAATTATAAATACTATTTAGTTACCATTTAAGTATTTTTCTCTTAGAGAAGAAAGTTTCTTTAAAACAAAGCACGTTTCAACTCGAAGTATCACCATTTCCTAGTGCCACTGCTTTCCACTCCAACTACATTTTCCATTATACATAATGTAGAATTTTAAAGCCAGGGTTCTGAAGCTAGGGTTCAGAGAGTCCATGGAATGGGTGTGCTAGTCCTTGAGTTCCCTGAAATACATGCAGAATTTCCCAGGTACATAGAAATGTGCGAAGGTGGTAATATGGAGCTGTCCACAGTTGCAACCAATTTTTAACAGTCTACGTCCTCAAATTTAGTACCAGATCAATTATGGTACTAAAACATTATGCAAATCACAATGCTTATTTATACCAGAGCGCTTGCCAAGGCTGAGTCATGGTGGGACCTAAGCAGAAAGAGGTGCCCTTGTTCACAAGCCAGCAGCACATGCCACGTGCTCAGAGGTGAGTGCATGGTCCAAGGCCTCCCTTGGGAGCCCTGCATTGCCCTGGGTAGAACTTGAGGATGAGGGAAGACTTGGACCTGGCCTTATCTGCCAGAGCTTTTGTATAAATTAGACAAGGTCCTCCAAGGTTCTTTCTTAGCTCCATGGGCGCACAGCTTGGCTACTGGAATGGGGAGCGAATTTCAGTTCCCCAAGGCCACCCTTAGCTGGGTACCTTTGCACAGCACACAAACTTCAGTTGGTTTTGGTCTCAGACAACTTAAAGAAGGAACGAAACTTCAGTTAACATCAGTTTTCACGTCCCATCACTCTTGAGGAAAAGGGGAGACTGCTGCAAACTTACTTGGCTTCATTGATTTTACCTCTAAATCAGTCTCAGTTTAGAGTTTTAACCCGTGTATACCGAATTATTAGAACAGACTTTTTTTTTTTTTAAGATTTTATTTATTTATTTGACAGAGAGACAGCCAGCGAGAGAGGGAACACGGCAGGGGAGTGGGAGAGGAAGAAGCAGGCTCCCAGTGGAGGAGCCCAATGTGGGACTCGATCCCGAACGCGGGGATCACGCCCTGAGCCGAAGGCAGACGCTTAACGACTGCACTATCCAGGTGCCCCTCCATCAGCATATTTTCTTTTTAATGATTTTTTATTATGTTAGTCACCATACAGTACATCCCCGGTTTCCGATGTAAGGCTCGATGATTCATTAGTTGCGTATAACAAGCAGTGCACCATGCAATACGTGCCCTCCTTACTACCCATCACCAGTCTATCCCATTCCCCCACCCCCCTCCTCTCTGAGGCCCTCGGTTTGTTTCTCATAGTCCATAGTCTCTCATGCTTCATTCCCCCTTCTGATTACCCCCCCTTTCTTTATCCCTTTCTTCCCCTACTGATCATCCTAGTTCTTATGTAGAACAGACTTTTCTTATTTTACCTAAATTAGTTTTGTCTTCTTGTTTTTTTAAGAATTCAAGAGATTTAACTTAGAATGTATGGATTTGGTCTTTGATAACATATTTTAAAGATTTTAAGTCATCTCTACACTGAGTGTGGGGCTTGAACTCACAACCCTGAGATAAAGAGTTCCATGCTCCATCCACTGACACAGGTGCCCCTTATAACATAATCTTAAAGTAGCTTAATAGGGTGACTACCATTATAGCTTAAAATTGGGCCTTGAGTAGAATCCACATTTGCCCATTTACTAGCCCTATAACTTCTGAGTCTCAGTTTCTTTTAAAAGGTTATTTAAAGTATTAAATAATGAGGCAAAGTGTTCGGTACAGCATTAGCTCAACGTAGGCAGTCAATTACATGGCACTCACCATTATCACTGTCCTCATCATCTTTGGATCCGTCAGATGCCCACTATTTATCAATGAACTCTCTGGAATCCCATACTAAATGTGGGGAAAATTGAGTCTACAATACTGAAATGAAAAATTGAGATTGGGCCCACGCATGTTAACCTAGTTTATAATTAAGGTCATACTGCTGGGGGGTTAGGGGGAGATAATACCAGCTCAATACATGGTACTAGACTATTTAGATGGCCACCTAGACCTCAATTTCATGCCATACACAACTATTAATTCCAGCTAGATTGCAGATCTAAGTATTCTTTTAAGAAAATACGTGTAAACATCTTTAGGTTTAGGACACTGGAGTAGGCAAAGACCTCTTAAATAGGACACAAATATTTCTAAATAAAGAATTTCTGTTCCTCTGTAGACAAAAAGAAAAGAGTAAAAAGGAAAGACTCAGAGGGAGAGGGGATATTTGTATCCAGCAAAGAGGTTTCTATCTGAAATATATAAAGAACTCCTAAAAATTAATAAAAAAGGAAGAGAACCCAACATAAAATTGGGCAAAACAGTTGAAAACACAAAAGCAAATACTAACTGGCCACTAAACCTCCACAGATGTGTTCAACCTCACTGATCATCAGGAAATCACAAATCAAAATCACCATAAAACACATCCGCCAGAATGGATAAAAATAAAAGACAGAAAACAAGTGTTGGCAAAGATAAGGAGCCACTGCAATTCTCATATTGCTGATGCGTGTGTAATTTGGTATAGGCACTGGGAAAACTGGCAGCATCTACAAAAGATAAACGTATGCATACCCTATGACTACGCAAGTATGCATCTCAATGTACATCCAACAGAAATGAATACATTTGTTACCACCAAGACATGAACAAAGTTAATATCTACACTAATAGTTGAAATGTTCACCAACAGTAATGGTGGTGTTTTATTTCTTAAGGTGTTGGTTATTATACACGGGCATTACCATTTTTAGATTAAGTGGCAGAAAAGTAGTTAATATAACTGTTGGGATATGAAACAAGTGACAGCAGAGTGCCAGATAACTATCAAGGTGACATTTAAAATATTACTCAATAGTCAATCAAACCCTCAAACACTAGAAGAACAATTCAAAAAGTTAAACATAGAGGTGCTGCTGGGGAGACTTCCATGGTCATGAGTGACCTTCAGGAAAGGTCAACATAAACATTCTGCCTTGCATACATACGTGCAGAAACTGAAAAAAGTTGATTTTATAGACTGCCTGTCTTAAGATGTCAGATTATGCATATAGGTTCACAACACCAAAAAAAAAAAAAAAAAAAGTAAAATAATGTAGTCATAGAAATTAAGACTATGTATTGAGTTCAACTCTCGTTTCCCATATGAGGAAACCAGGCCCAGAGAAGCTAAGTCACATGGAGAAGGTCACAACTTTGACTAAGGACAAGACGTAGCTAGGGGCATCTGAGTGGCTCAGTCGGTTAAGCTTCTGACTTGATTTTGGCTCAGGTCATGATCTCAGGGTTGTGAGATCCAGCTCCATGCCAAGCATGGAACCTACTTAAGGGTCTTTCTCTCTTTACCCCTCTGCCCCTTCCCCTACACTTGCATGCACTCTCTAAACTCTTTTTTTAAATCTTAAAAAAAATTATAAAGCTGTCCCTTCCTCACCCCTGCCTCTCTCCCTCTCAAAAAAATTAAAACCTCATCCCATTCCATTAGAAGGGATGAGTTTCCCTACCACTTGAAACTCGGTACAAACTATGGTACGGACAGCGGTATGCTACCGAATTAATTTGTAGGTCTACCCATTCTGCACACGAGCTTCACAGAATTAAGCTGGAATCAGCTTCACAACAGAAAAGAGACAATGGCCATCCCTTCCTGTAAAGCTTTCTTTGCTTTCGGACTCCTTATCACACCAACATCCTGACTTTCTGCTGCTATGCATCTGGACAAGTTACCTTTTCACCAAGAATGCCATGAAGCACGGGATTTATTGCCATAAGGAAGTTCTTCCAGATCTGTTTTCTCTGCAGAGCATAGGAGGAAAGGCGTTCATCTCACCAGGCAGCTGATTAGGATTAGCCCTGAATAAGACGCCGCTGAATGTCAGGCCTATCAGTTACTAAACATGCATCATACAAACTTTGTCTTTGCGAGAACCTCTGCTCTGCATTTGTCATCCACCTGAATAATTAACAGCTACATGCTGCCTGCCAGCAGCTTAGGGAATTAGTTTCCCCAGATTAAATGCAGATCACGTCCACAAAAACTCAGACCACACACATACTGCACTCCTACCTTTCAACCACTAAAAGGTAGGAAACACATTGCACAGCCTCCAACTTTAAAGTGATTTAAAACTCCGGGATTGTAAAGTCAGACTAGGAGTATTTTCAATGTCACTTTGGTGGTCATCTGGAACTCTGCTGTCATTTGTTTCATGTCCCAACACTTACATTAACTACTTTCCTTCCAGCTTGAAATAAAACGCTAATTCCACAATTCTATAAAATCGCTTTTTTAGATCTGCATGGGTAATGGCGTATTCTAAGAACTATATCCGTGAAAAGCTTTCAGAAAGGCATCTATTGCATGACAAAAACAAGATACTTATGAGGGAGCGTGGAAGAACCAAAATTTAAGCTAAAAGCAGTTCGGGAGGCTTTCAAATACCTAATAGTGTTCACAACATGTTTGTCCATTCCTAATTTCATTTCTGGGTAAAAATTTCATCTGTTACTCAATTGTATGATCAAGGAATAGTAAGATAAAGTATGTGGCCAGTAATATAGAGGCAAGACCAGGGATTTTTGAATTGGAGCTCTTCATTGTTAAAATACTGGTTTACCATATATAAAACAAAATTTTTAAAGATCACAAAATGACTAGATTGGAAACTGAATGCATCTTTTTGAATTCCTACCTTCTGGTCATTATGTGTACCTAGTTGGTGATATGAAGATAGAGATTAATTTTTAAACTTAGTTGTAACTGCATGAAGAAAATAAAAATTTTTCCTCAAAAGTGTGCTTCTAATGGAGGTGGACTAGCTTTATAAACTATAGTCATTTACTAAACTTAAAGTATACTGCTCATCTCCAGGTCGGATCCTCTTTTTATCATTATTATCATTATATCGACAGCCATCTCCTTAAACCACCCCAAATTTTGGAGATACTGCTATTAAACATAGTAGGTTTCATAGGGGTGAGCCACCTACTAACATCCTCATAAGCTTCACTGAGGTATGAAGACATCTTTGAATACACACACATTCTTTACTTGGGCTTGTGAGTAGATTAGGGATTAAAATATACTTTTACTGTCAAGAAAATTCATCTGTGTTGATATGCTGAGTTTTCATTAGAATGACATTTTAAACTCCCAGGATTTTCCTTCCTGTTCAGCGAGATACTCTAAGTCCTCTGCTTGAGCATGTTTAAGCAGGTACAAGGGTTCGATACTTGCACAAAGTTCTCATTCCCCCGACAATTATGAGAATATAGTCCTGCTTTCTTCTAAATGTCTTATGGAAAATTTTCTGATGTTTATCATCAGAAACGATGCCTACTTTCAAAGAGCCGAATATGAATGCTCAATCATTTAACTAAACAAAAATCGATTTAAAGATTTGCATTGCAGTGAGGGGATGTACTTACCACTTCATAGCATTAATTTGATCATTTGCAAAGAAGCCATTAGCTTATTTTGTTCCCTTGTTATTAAGTCACATTAGCAGAAAACAAATATCCTGTATCAAATTAACATAAAGTTAAATTTGGCTTAATTTATTCTGGGAGAAACACTGGGCTTGAACTCTAATTTTAATACCTATTAAAAATATTTTATTAAAATTATATTTTATCTATACTAAAAATATATATTTTATGGGAGGGATTACAGTTGTAACCATTCTATCCAAGTCCCCATGGCATGTGTAATGTTTTTGCCACTCTTACTGAAACTGACAATACTTTACTTTGTCCCAAGCCTGGACCTAGCTCTAACTGCAGTTTGACTATCGTTAGACAACTCAAATCAAAGCCCTGGCCCCATCCCTTGGGCTCTATTTCTAGGTAATGCTAGAATCTTATGCAATGCATGGGAGCTTAGCAAATCAAAAAAGTGACAGACCTCCCCTGCAATTTCCCTGACCCTTGGAATAATCCCAGATGAATCAATGACTCTATCCACTAGGTCATATGAAAAGGAGAGGTTACACAGTATGATAGAGAAGATGGGTAGGTTTTATTTCATTAAAAAGGGTTGAAACAAAATGACAAGAAATCATCCAAGGTCAAATGTAGGAATTCATTTAAGATCAGAATACAGGATACTTGGTATAAAGTGGCAAAAGGATGTATAAATCTATGTTTCTGATTTTAAGGCATTACACTTGACAACATTTGTTTGTTTTTGTTTATTACTGATACGTTAATTTCTGCCCTTTCTTTCTTAACAACTGAAATCCTAAGTTAGTGAAAACCCTAACTCAACAACAAGCATCCTAAGTATATTGTTAGCCTTTCTGCAATATTAAGTCCCATAGGAATTCCCAAACACTGATCTTAAGTCATCATAGTAACAGTAATAGGAAAATGCGGTGACATTAGTCATTAGGAGCAACCCAAATCCATTTATGTACTGGTCCTACAGAAACTAAGCCAGACTCTATTGTCCTAGTTTTGCTTGTGAGATGGTCTAGACATAGCAAGACCCAAAGGCCTAGAAACATCCATATTCTATGGGAAAAGAAAAGCAGCCTCTGCTTCATAATAGTGAGACTAGTTTATGTCATTTAGGATCCAGAGAAACAAGATGGCGGCATCACAACTGGAGACAATATGTAGACTGACCATCCTAAACAAAGCAAAATAGGAATTACAGATTTAATTGACAGATAAAAAGATGGTAGTTATGCCAAAAATACAAAACAAATGAACACGGAGTAGTCACTAATGAAAGAAAAAAAGGAAATAAGGTAATTATCTAGACCACATGGAAAAACAGAGAACTTGAGACCCAACAGGACAGGAGTTGTAATCAAAGTAAACAGTAGGCTTAAAAGTTAGAAAAGAAAAGTAAATTGGACCAGTTAAGTGGAGCAGAGACAAATAAAAACTTTGAATCAGGTAATAGGTTCATTTTTTTAAAAATGATTAGAAAAAAAAATGTTTTAGAAAAAAATAACCTCCCATGTTAAGAATCTCAGAAGATAATAAAAGGAGACAAGAATGTTTGAAAAAAATTAAGGAGCATTACAGTGACTGCCTGATATTAGTAAGTTAAAGAAGACCATTTTAGAAGGATATACTGAGTAAACAGGAAGCAGCATCTAAATAATGACCCCCCCCCCAAAAAAAATGTTAAGTTTTAGAGTCAACAACAGAAAAAGCTAGCATACTGCAACGGAAATTTTAAAACTGAAAATACTTGGCTCTGTCGCTACCATGTGCCTAGATCTGACTGCTGGAGGATACTTTAGGGACAAGTCAAATGGAGACCCTGGCCCAATCCCTGTCTCTGGATTAGAAATTCAAAATACTATCTGAGATAACAGATTAGAAGTCCAAAACCTACTTTTTTCCCTTGTAATGCTATCCTCAAAAAAAAAAAAAAAAAAAAAAAAAAAAACTACATATAAAACCTTTTAAAAAACTTTACTTGTTAAAAGTTATTGGAAGAATGTAAAAAAATTACCATTAAATCAAAGCATAGCATGTATGCATTTTATTGTACATATACACATGAAAATATTATTTCTTTGTAATTGCTTGATCAAGATGTTCTTTAACCCATAAAGCCAATTAAGTGAAGCCTCCAATGACCATTAAGTCAAAGAAAAATATACATCATTTTTTAACATATGACAAATCCAATCCTATGTGATTATCTACAGCCTTTCTGAGTGTCACAGAAGAGAAAGTGTAATAACCTTGCACTGGGAGTGTAGGAAAAGCTTGTTTGTAAAATATGCCAAGAGACAATATGCCTTCTACTCCTAGGAGACTGTTGGTAAATCTTTTTTATGAGTGCATTATGAGGTGAATAATTAACACTTCCAACTGAAAGTTGACTACCATCATAATATTTAGTCAATGAATTGTTACAGCTGAGTTTTAACTCATATGAAAGTAACTATAATACTTTCAATAGTAATAATACTTCAACATAAATCTAAAATAAAAGATAATGAATTCAGTTCAAAATGTCTGTTCATACACCAGTGTTGGTTGTTGTATCTTACTATATTAAAAAATGAAACAATATCAACATAAAATGTCTTTTCGTAAGAAAAATTGCATACTTACTATTTTAATAGTTCGATTTTTGTGGCATAAATCTGCTAGGAAAAAAAGGGGACGGCGTGTGCCTTAAAGATCTGCAAACCTTTTGGTTTAATCACATGACTAGCCCACTGGGGCCACTATGGATGAATCATTCCATGGGGAAGGAGAAGAGATTTTCCCATGTAAATGGGTGGGGGGGGAAATCAAACATTCCAGTGAATTTCCTAAGCTGACCAATGAATCCTTCCCTTCTGGCTGAGACCAGCACACCGCTGGGGTGAGGCGGCTTTACAGCATTAGCTAATTATGAATAAAGAATTACTCCTTTTTCTCCTCATAGCCTCTTCCAGGGCAGTACAATTTAGTTACTTCTTTTTAAAACTAACAGATTAAGGACTATACACAAAGAAATCATTTTAATAACCAGAAGCACCCTTGTCTGTATAGGATTTCACTTTCAAATGATGTTTTCTCACCCTCCTTCCTCATTATTGAGAAGATTTAGAATACACAAATTATCTTGCAATAGACAAATCTCATAGGACTTGGTACCGAAGAAGCAGGTAAGAGAAAAGGCAGCAAACGATTGCTTTCATATTCATGTACTTCACCCTTTTCAAATGTTATTTAAAAAGTAAAGAATAACTACAAGACCCTTCTGGATGAGGCAAGCTTTAACTTCACTACTGAAACATCCTGGTGTCAAATATTTTTCGTATCTTATGCCAAAGCCGCCACCATCAAGATCACTGCTGAGCTTTCTCATCAGTGTACTGACAGGGATTTCCCAAGAAATCAACACTAGGCTCTCCAGTACTATCTGTTCACTAGATACAATCTTACGTGAGAACAGACGGTTTCCACCGGTATTTGATACCCTTCTTCATTTCCACCATCCACTTCACTACTGTAAGACTGGCTGTTCCAGGTCTGCACTCCAGGGCCTCCCCTCTTTCCTGTCTACCTCTCTTCTTGCATATTTCATGGACATAGACAGAGAATCTCAGAACTTCCTTGCCAAAGGCCTTAGAGTAGGAAGTATATATAATTTTTTCTTATAATTTTCTTATAGGCTAGCCCACCCTCCACATATAAACACTTTAAAAAAAAACACACACACATTCTTTTAGGATTCCTAATCCTAACTTCTTAACTCAAAATACAACCCATTCCTAGACTGAGGTTTTCTTGTGTTAGATTAACCGTTTAACTATTGGGGGAAAATGGTACCCCTACTCATATGCATGCTTTCTTTTGTACTGACCTCAGGGAAATTCTTATTAAGCCAGGAAATCTACACACTTGGTCCCACAATCTGTACTTAATACAAATCCCTATGTATAAGGTAGAGAAAACTCTGAGGTGGTCTCAGGGAAGGGCACTACGAATTTGGCTAACATTAGTGATAGGACTCAAAGCTGATGGTGGCACTGATGGCATTGAAACTGCTTAAAATGAATTCAATAGAGGTCAATTTCCAATGTAATCGGAAATGAACACAATTTTTTGTTTTTGATGATGTGACTGTATCACCTCAAGGGAATGGGAGCATTAACGCCAGTTCTTAAGGACTTACAGTGGTTTTTCTAGGAGAGTATGGACTCCTTGCTCAGTTGCTACAGGTAGAGAGAGGAGACAGAATCCCTGTGGTCCTCACAGGGCCTCTTCCCATTGAGGAGCCCACCGGGACTCTGTGCTCAGAAATGCATTGACTAGAGAGTAAAACTGAAGATCCGCCAGATCTCTGCAAGCTTCCTCTATCCCAGACGTGCGATTTTCTCTCAATGAGAAGATGACTACTAGATCAAAAAATGTTATGATTTTGAAGGAAAATATAGAATTTACCACACTCTTGATCTAGTACTTTCCTAGGGCTAGCATGCATAATAGCATTCATAGTACCACCTACACCCCCTTCTTCCTGTACTATTTCCTTCGGAAGTAAAAGAGAGCTGCATTGTCTGCTCCTTCTGAGGCAACATTTCTATAGGGAAGTAAATTTATGGCATATTAAGCCTGTGGGGAGAGGCAGAGAATTAGGAACTGAAGATTCCCCTTGTCCTCACAGTTCAAGAATACAACTCTCTCCTTATCTGGGTTGAGACTTCCTTAGCTGCCAAAATAGTGACCACTTCTCCTAAGGTCCGCTTGGATCTTCAGGGATGTGGGCACCTAATTCTAAAGGCTACATTTTATTACTTCTACCCTGATAACTGCATAAAGAATTCATCTTTCTCTCTGCTACAGAGAAGTGAAGGCCAAGTTACTTTGTAAATTGTAGCTCTTATTATTCACAGTATTAAATGCCATTTACTCTGCTAAGTGTTTCAACACTTACATCCACCAGGGCATTTAAACCTCCAAACACTCTGTAAGGTAAAAACTGTTACTTGGGTTTATACCAAGGAGAACACAGGCTGAGAATAGCTCAGCAACAAGCCCCAAGGCAGAAAGGCAAAGAAGGGCAGAGCTGAGATTTTAAACCTGGCTCAGCCCCAAAGCTCACCTTTCTAACCACTGCTTTACACTGCTTATCCCAAGAAGTCACCTCTTCTGCAAGCGCTTGTTTGAAGTCTAGTGCTAAGTGCAGAAATTTTGACAAATAGAACTTATTTTCAGTCTTCTAAGTTTCACAGCAAATTTACAAGAGTAATATCAAATCAACAGAATGAAAGACAAGTGGTAGAATATACTATAGTGAAATAAAAATATAAGAAAAATAAACTAGACAGGATCTGCAAATTTTTTTAAATCATTTTTTCAGAGGCTTAAAAAAAAAAAACCCTAAGTTTTTGGAAAAAAAAAGTCTAAAAAAAAGTCTAAAAAAGTCTAAATGGCCTTCTAGTATCACAGTAGCTTTTCCTTTCTTAAAATCCACTTCAGCCTGATGGACCTTCCCCTCTGGTAAGTCACCCCTTCTCTAAGTCAGTTATAAACTTGGTCTTCCATTAGTTTGCGGCATACAGATCAAGATTTTCTCATCAACATAATTATTTCACACAATACAACGGATCCAAGCATTTGGACATTTTCTTTTTTTTTTTTTTTTTTTTTTTTTTTTAAAGATTTTATTTATTTATTGGACAGAGATAGAGACAGCCAGTGAGAGAGGGAACACAAGCAGGGGGAGTGGGAGAGAAAGAAGCAGGCTCATAGCAGAAGAGCCTGATATGGGGCTCGATCCCATAACGCCGGGATCACGCCCTGAGCCGAAGGCAGACGCTTAACCGCCGTGCCACCCAGGCGCCCCCAAGCATTTGGACATTTTCAATCAGGATTATGTCCCAATTCTCCCTGGGCTCACCTGGATTCTCCTGAGCCCACAAACCAGTCAGTCAACACTATCCACTGTATTTATAACGCAATTCTCCTTTCCATGGATGCTTTAACAGTGCTTATTTCTCACTGGCATGACCACTCATTGGGGACAATTGATCTTTTAATAAATTTTTAAAGAGAAATCATTGCAAGTTCAGCCTTCCAGGAAAAAGTCCTATAAATCAGCCTAAGGTAACAATGTAAGTTTGCCCTCCAGAGCTTTCCACTTTGCTAGCACCAAAATAACCCAAAATATACAAGTATACCCCAAGGATTGTCATACAAAGTGGTTCAATACAAATTGATTCACGGACACCCAGAGCTACGAAGAGGTGGTTCCCCTTGACGGCAAAACCAGCTCAGAGCTGTCCAGTGCTGGTGAATAAAGAAGGGGACAGTAGGGTTGCATCAGAAATTCCGTTGATGCTGGACAGCAACAATCCTCCATCCTCTGGAGGATTTAAACTATGGATGCAGAAGCGTTAAGCAGGGGATCTGAAAGTTTGGGGAGATCATCTTCAGCATACAGAAGCCATGCAAATGGGCTCCCAGAATGGGGGAGGGGGGCTTAATAATGAAGCTCTCTCACTTGGTAAAGTAGGAAAAGTCTCTATTTATACAAAATAATCTCTTTGCAGTATGTGGGAACCACTCCTACAGCCATGCAAGGTGGTAGGTTAAAATTAGAGTTGGAGCAGCTCCTTCTGTTTGACAGCTGCTCGACTCACACACACTTCAGTACTTGAGAATAAGCTGGAAAAAAGTTGGCCTCTTTTCCTCTCAAACTGGGTAGATATTTCAAATCCTACAGGTCTATGTTTATTTTAAAAGTCCTAAAATGATAGCAGTGATTTCTCGTCCAATTGAGGAGTGTGTTCTAAGGAACACTAGTCCTGTTGATGGCAATGCTTTAAGACAAAAAACACCTATGGGGAAATGGTACATGGCCCGGTTCCCCCTCTAGTAATTCCACACTGAGCAGATCAGCTCATTAGCTATGTACATTACTGACAAAAGAGATCCACTAGCAGTGTTTACCAAACGACCACCCATTTTTCAAGTAACACCTATTACCAGCCTGTGGAAAACACAGGGAAAGAGTATTCAGAGAACAAAGGCAGGTGGAAAAGAAAACCCTTCCTTTGTAAAAGTGTTCTTAGCAAAGAACCACAGTAAAGTGGAACAAAGAAAAGCAAACTTTTCAAGATTTCTACAGCCTCCTGATGGGTTCCCTACTTCCCATCTTGCCTTTCAGATCGTAGGAGCTTCTCCTGTGAGGTCACTCAGTTCTTGGGCAATCACTTCCCATTGCTTCCTCCTGTCCACTCAGATCACGGCCAGGCTATGCCCAGTTTTGCCTCAAAGTTTTTGTCCGTGAAACTCTCTCAACTCAACTGTTTACTGCCACCCCCAAAGCCTCTGAGGTGAACTCGAGTTTCTTTTTTTCTTTTCTCCCCTATCAAGACTTTCTCCAACTTTCCCAGTTTTCACTCTCCTCTGAACATCACTGCTCTGATTGGTGGGAAGGCTCACTGTGGCACTTAATTGCCTACCTGTTCCCCTAATTGCTACCACTTATTTCTCAAATATAGGTAGTTACCGATATATCTGGGTCTTTCTTCATTCATCTAATAAGAACACATCAGACTGAACAATGTGCCCAGACAAAAACGCTGATCCCATGCCTTGTCTCCCCAGAAACACTGTATGTAGCTCTCTGGTAGAGGAGAAACATTCTTAAAACTTTATAAATCTTTATTGCCCCATCGTACTCTGCACACAGGAAGAATTCCGTGCAAGAAAAATCACAGTTCAAGGATTCCATGTAGCGAACCTTGAAAATTTCTGTACACATCAGGTATACATAAGAGAGACAGTTCTACTTTGGAGGGAGAAAAACATGGTAATCAGTGGAAAGTGTTTTCTGTATAAATAGCTATTTCTCCCTTCAGTGAAGAACAGTTCTGTAAATAACCCCACAATGGGTGAAGAAAGTAATCTAAACGGTCTCCAAGTACTATGTGTCTGAATGTGCACGCATAATTACTAGCACAGGCAAACTGGGGCTTGAAAGCCACAGAGAAGGCAGACATTAGCAGGAAAATAGCCGTTATACATTCACATTTGGGAAGGTAATGCCAGAGGTCTCCTATAGTTCATTAGAAATATTGGTTTAGGTAATTCCCAATTATTTTCTGATATTAAATCTATTTAACTCTAAGAAATCCTTATTCTAAAATAATTTCCCCAAATTTTACAGATTTAATAAGCCTAAGAAATAGGACACTGCACATTCGTGTCAACAAGAAATTCTTTCTCCCTATTTCTGTGTGACTTCTACCAGGAAGGAAACAATGCTGGGAAATAAGAGTCCACTCCACAAGAATTTCTTCTACCCCACCTTAAATATAGACTTCATATTATTACATCCATTGTGTTACTGTAAGGTTGACTCATTTAAAGAGAAAACTTCTGATAAAAATCTATTCTGCTCTTCATTTGATTTTCTCTTGTGTTTGGAAATCATTCACATGGTTTTATTTTTTGGTAGGACACTAGTGTGCACTTTGCCAAATGACTCTAAACTGATTAACAATTACCACAGATAGCAAGGCAGGCACTTCTCCAGAGGAGAAATCATCTCAATATTTTGGGAACCAATTCGAATGCAGTCACTAAACTCAGAATAAACAAAACTGGTGCTTCTTTCATTTTATTTCTAAGCCCAGAGCCAAATCAGAACTACGCGCACATTACTAAGGAAAAAAGTACTCAATTAGCTCTATCCTTGGGATGGCGAAGCAAACGTACATCTAATATTTCCCTGATTAGTCACAGTTTCATCATCCAAGTAACAGAATTACATGTATTTTCAATGCAGATTCTGGCAGTGAGAATAATTGATATATTTTATATAAACAGAAGCCAAAAGGGGTAAAAAAACTCACTGCAATGTTTTTGAGCAAACCAACACTGGCTCACTTTAAAACACTATATAAGTACTAGAAACTGTAATTAAATGAGGTCTTGAAAGTGCTAAGCAGAACAAAGTGTTAATTAGTAAATTAGTAAAAATACCATTTTTAGAGTAGAAACGCTTTTCTTTTACACTTTTAAACATTTATAAAAAACAATTTGATAAGGTACAATTTGGGATATTTATGGAAACCTGGTTTATGCTTTCTTCAAAAAAAAAAAAAAAATCACAGCACCTTTTATCCAATGAGCTCAATGCTCTGTGAAATACATTTTTTCCTCTTAAAAAGTAGAACAAAATAAAATAGAATGTAAGGCATCAGAGAGAACATTTAAATAGAGGCCATATGAGCATCCCTGGAGAAAACGAGCATCAGCAATATAGTCAGCTGACCAGGACTAATACATTCCCACGTGGTCAATCAACAGTATACACACAGCTTGCTCCAGCCTCTCCTTCCAAATTTTGTTCATTTGTCACCTTCACAGTGAGGCCTCTCCTGGCCATCCCATTTAAAATCGCAAACTCCACCCCCATCTCTGGGACTCCTGAACCCATGTTCCATTTATTGTCATCTCTATAGCACTTATCCCCCTGTATATTCTGT
Source organism: Ursus arctos (assembly GCF_023065955.2). NCBI lineage: Eukaryota > Metazoa > Chordata > Mammalia > Carnivora > Ursidae > Ursus > Ursus arctos. The sequence goes on along the minus strand of NW_026623053.1, from coordinate 14,059,059 downwards.
AATTGGCCCGTTTGCTTATTGTCCTCATGGATTTAACACTGCAAGGGTTCACACCCCTGCCTCCTTCATCCACTGCTGTATCTCTACTGCCTGACACATAGTAGGTGCTCATAAATGGCTATTTTATGAATAAACAGCATCAAGCCTCTTTATACCAGACATCCAAAGTCTTGGATATCTTTTGTTGTACTTTGAAATGAATATAGAAAAAACTTTTCATAGGGAGGAAAAAAAAAAAAATCACACACCAAAAACAGTTCTTGTAAAGTTCTAGACATTTAAAAAAAATAAATATCTGTCTTATATATTCACTTGAAAATACTTTTTTGTAAGTAACATTGCTTTGGATTAATCAGATAAAGATGAAAGTCAAGAATTTTGCCCACAGTGTTTCTTGCTAACATTACTCAGTTATGCCTTTCAGCTCCGGATATTGTATATGAAGGATATCTTGTTAAAACAACTGTTGAAGGCAAGTCATGTCGTATCAGCCACACTCTGTACCCTATGGGAACTCAAATGTTCCAAAGTCTATGTTAATATAATCTTGCTGCTCTGTTGAGCTAAGGCAAAAATCAGTTTTTCAGTGCCATGTAAGGCTTTATGAAAGTACCACATTATCTACATGTCTTCCAGAAATGAAGGAAAGCTGCAGTAAGGATTATGCTGAATCAATTTAGGAAGGTAAATATTGTTAACAAATACCATAAAATAACCTAGTAAATGATTCCAATCTCCATTTATCAACTAACACAAAGTCTCTACTCTTCTTTATGTAATTCGTAACACAGCACCTATGGGAAAACAAAATTCCCCAGCTCAAGGGCTCCAAGTAGCTTTCAGCACAGAGGCTCTCTACTTTCCTATGCAGATTTCCTATACCGTACTCCATACGACCCTACAAATCTGTTCTTTTCTTGGGATGTGAGGTCTCATTTCTGCTTACCAACCTCTCTATTCATTATAAATTACCTGACGATAAAAGACAAAGACCCTTGCTTTTAGGTTTTTGGGAGGACTGCGGGAGAGGTAGTGATAGACAAGATCAGGGGGTTTTGTTTTCAATTAATGATATTTAGGTCTAATGAGAAATTATTACAGAAAATGTAAAATGCTTACTACTTACAAAGTGCTTGTTTCATTGGCTGAGGATTTTGAAGACCAATTATTATTACAGAAATAGACACACAGAATTATGAAGGACTGAAAAACTGAGTGTAACATATCTCAATCCAATTCTACCAATTAACCAAATAAACTAAATCTTAAAATGTTAGAAGTTAAACAAAATACAGATTCTTGTGGACTCTGCAAATACAGTTTATTAAAGATCTGCTGAATTGTAAACTTAGTAACATTCATTAAATCATTGCCTCCCTACACAAATATTTTGAAGAAGTTAAATTAACTTATAGTAATTCCCCCTTTCTGCCCGCTCAATGGCCAATATTTAGCATTAAAGATGCAGTTCTGTTTCTGTTGAAAAACAAGCTGGTGTAAAACGTATCCTGGCCCCTGACAAGGACAGGCAGGTGGACCAAGAGACTGTGGCCAGTTCAACCAGGAGAACTGAGCACTGGTTTCACGGAGTTGATGTCAGCTTCATGAGCTAAGGTCCAGAAATAGAGAAGACAGCAAGTGGAAGACACGACCTAAAAACGAAGGTCATGAAGACCTCTATGAAATTAAAAAAAAACAGAATTTCCAAACAAAGGAATAAAAAGTCTTAAAAGGATGTGAGCTAAGCTGCTTAACATGTTGCTGATGATAGTCAGCTTCCCTTCCAGGATACTCATGCTGATGTTCTTTAAAAGTCGTCTGAATATGCAGAAGATCCTGGTAGTCCAGATATTTCTAGCAATCAACTATCATCTGCAGTAGTAAGTGCACAAATTCTTAAAATAGGTAACTCAGAACTCCTACAAAAACCAGTGCACAAGAACTACTGTCAGAAGTCCTATTAAAAAAAAAAAAAATGGAGCTATCTCTGAAATTCTAGTGTTCCAATAATTAATGTAGTCTTACGATTTAATAGGTGAAAACCCTTGTCTTGTACCATGGAACATCTCTCAACAGGGGCCTATCTATTGAGGCCAAAAATACTTCATTTATAAGTTCTAAGGAAATTATGATTAAAATGGGATTTTTCCCCTTTTTCTCTAATTATTTACCTAGATGGAGGTAGGAAGCAATAAGAGTGTGAATTCTGAAGTTCATACCAGATCAGGAAAATGTCAAACCTCCCCTCAATATGGTGGCAGTCAAAAAACAAATACTAATCACACAAGTTGGTTGTGCCATTAGCAAACACATATACACCGCCGTTCTCATGCAGGGACTAAGGTTCAAGAAACAATGAGTCATCCCAGCACCGCCCCGGGAGCATGCACCTGTGGCAGGTTTGATTGGCATCTTGATTCACCAATAACGTTTACCAACAAACAGGGCAAAAGGTCATGATTTGCTGATCCCTGGTTTATCTTACCCACCCCCATGCTATAATGTTAACATGTATTTGCTTCTTATATAAAGTAAGAATTAAATGGAGGTCATTTCTTAAAATAATTAATTTGTCTATGGAACTATTTTTGGTTATCTATTCATGCCCCCAAGTTTGCTATCTCATGAGTTCTTCTTGGTGCACTATCGATACTTATCATTTTAATGTGTATTAAATGACTGAATCCTGCCGAAGAATGTAGGTCATCGTGTAAACCACAGTGAGCCTGTGGGACCTCCAACAGCGACTCTCAAACTCTCCGGTCTGCCAAACACTTTTGAATCAGGACATCACATGATCCCTCCACCCAACGCCATGTTCCCATAATAGCCCTTAAATAAACCTTGAAATAGTCAAGCCTGTGCAAATAGAAAATGTATATAGTCTTCTCATTTCTTAATTATCCTAAAAGCCTGTCAGATGGCCTCTGTTTCTTATCTACTCCCTGCAAACACAGAGGTAGAAACATCCCACATACTCCAGTATTCTTCAATATACTGAAACCATATAAAATGTCAAATCCAAAATTCTCTCTTCAAGGTCCCATCAATCTTACCCCTTATTTCTAGTCAGCCCTTAATAGAAACTCTTATTTCCATCCTCCGTCATATACAAACATGGCTTGGCCATTCCCATCCATCAAAGGCCAGCTTAAGTTCCATCTTCCCCAACAAGTGTTCCCCAATTCTCTACAGCCATAAATGGACTTGCTTGTCTGTACTTGCAGAGAACAGAGATACTTACGTCATTCTTAAGATACTTAACATGCCCTCTCTGGTAATGAAAGCACTTAATCATGCTCCATCTCCTTGCCCTGATTTAATTTCTTTCATACTATAGAGCACTACCTTTTTAATATTATATATGCATCTGCATATTGTCTGCCCTCCGCAAATGAATATAAACTCCATGCTGTGAGCAACTTTCGATGTCCTGTTTACCAAGGAATTTCTGGGTCTAGAACAATGCTGTCACCTAGTAGGTATTCAGTAATTATTTATCAAATCAGTAAATTATTATCTATCTTAGCTTCCCTGCTGGCCGAAACTTCCTTGAGATCAAGGAACAGCTATAGTTTCTCACAAGAAGAGTAAGTATTTATTCTTGGATGGAGCCAAATAACTTTGAAAACCACCACATCCTAGCCCCATATATTCCATTTTCCCCAAACATTATCAAGTTGTCTAATAACTAAAATGGAATATTAAAAGCTAGTAAAGATGTCACCATCATTTAGGTAATCCTCTCTAATTCATTCTGTCCCCTATCGGGGTATAAACAAAACTCTTTTTAAGTTGTAGAAATTAAAAGGCATATATTTTTATTATATGTATATGTTTCTTTTTATATATTTTCTTACAACCAAAATACCAATCATAGTATGGATCACAAGTCTACACAAAAGAATACTGTGTGCCAAGTTTCCTGCCCCATAAAGAGAAAGCCTAAGAGAAAGACATAATGTGGAATTCACTGCCTATAATTTCAAGCAACCGCAGGCCTGAAAGTACTGACTCGGCTAGGTAATCATGCCACGCGCCCACATTTCCACATGGCCCTGCCAATTCTACCTTGACCCACAGCATCCCCTGCTATTTCAGTTCTAAACAAAGATTTCTATCAAATTATTTTCTAGTTTTGTCGTGTGGGTTAGGATAGGACCACCTAACACATGTTCGCTTGGAACCTAACCCAAATTAGATCCTGGCTCCCCTGGAGAAAGAGACCAATCCAGTGGCCTGTTACTGCTCTTGAAACAAGGCAAGCATTCAGTGCATTTCCATTGCAAAGAAATTTCACATTTGTTAAATTTTTAACTTATTGCATATTTTGCATGTACATGAGAGATATATTTAGATTTCAAAATACAATACATGATTTCTAACCCATTACTTTGCAAATACTACCTGCCTCATTGAGGTTATTTTCTCAATGAAATTTTAAGTTCTCTCCCTTTCTGGGCCAGAAGTTGGGAGGTGGGAGGAGAGAGGTTCCCATCAACTAGTCTAGAACATTAAAGCGAGAATATTAATATTTTCCATGATTAAAAAGCAGAATTGAAACACATTTTTAAAAGTGCCACCAACATAAAACTCCTTCCTCAGGGGACAGAATCCTATAGTTTACAGTTCTAGTTAGCAGAACTACTTTATATTGTACTCCTTATTCAAAGGATTTTTAGAATTAAACTATCTTTTCGTTTTTATAGATTTTGTCACTTTTTTGGTTCATACATGTTCAACAGCAAGTAACAGTGGCATTAATCCATTTAATGAAGCAAATTTAAAATGTTGGATTATGCATTTAAAAGTTTTATAAAATTCCTGCTTTTTAACTATTGCTCTTGAATAAGGGTAAGAAGGCGATAGGTTTGCACCGCTGCTATTGGTTAATGATTTGATCACTGCAGTTTTCTGAATATTTCTATGGCTGGACAGGGTTTAAGAGACTCAACAGATTTACTACAAAATGGTATCCTTATGAAAATATTTCACAATGGCCTGTTTGACCACTGAATCAGGTCTCTCCTGAGGACACATGAACGAACCCATTGTGGTCTATCTGTATCTTTTAATGACCATGTTAGTATTGACCTAGAAATGTTTGAGACCAGGTGGCTATCTATTTTTATTCAGTCTTATCTAGGTCTTCTCACCAAGTGCCATGAATATTCTTTGATAGGAGCTCCAAAATACTCAAGATTATAACAGTATAGTTTGAAGTGGTGATACACCATTAATGTACCATGAGGTTCAACAGCCGAACCAGAATCTCTTAACCAAAAATTGATTATAGAAGAATCTTCTGAGTAAATGTGTCCTGGGAACAGTTTTGCCCATTAGATAGTATAAACTAAACTTCAAGAAGTAGATCAATGATGAAATTACTTCTTTTTAGCACAAACTAGTAGGATCAAAAATTCACTTTCAGTCGGCCATAACTGTCTAAATTCCACATGAAAAAATCTGTATAAAAAATTTTTAAGTTCAAGTTAAGCTCAAAAAGTTATAAATATGCTTTAATATATTCATACCGACAGAGTGCAAAGTCTGTCTGGACCATTCTTTGCACTTTATCATCGTAACTATTCTTCATTCCTGTTGTGCTAAATCATCACCATTTACCTTACTGGCTAGTTGTAACCAGTCCAGCACTGCACGAATGCAGGACCAGGTAGAGAACAAAGAATGCAACCTCAGCTTTCCCACCAACAGCCTGATGCTCTGACCCCCGTGCCATGTGCTATGATCATGAGTGATGGAGCTGTTCTGACTGCAAACTACTTTCAAATAATGATCCACAAAGTTAATCAAAAGGGCTTCCCTGTTCAATATTTACCTGTTACTCATTGACAGCCACTGTCTACAGTGCCATCTAGAATGTATAGAATGGGATCAGAAATACCAAGCTCAAACAGAACCCGAGTGCCTCACTGAAGTACCAGGCACCACGAAAGCAGAATTAAGCTGCTCTTCAAACCACCTCTGACACTAAGACATCTGCACGTGTTCCACAGCAGTATCACACTGCTACTTCCTGCATTTTGAGGCCCAATTAGTTGCTGATAATAAGAGGGATAAAAAGAAGACCACCACATGAGAAATAAAAAGAGAAAAAAGAAAAGGAGATATTAGGTATCAAAATATAAACATGGAGGGAAAAATAGTAATTTCCTGTATTGGGGCAAAAAAATAATATCCCCTTCTTGATGTGATCTCCTTGCTTTTATGTACTAGGAAAGTCATATCTATCCTGAAAATTATTTTTCTCATTTTAATACACATTCAACATTTTAAGCTACAAAATAATAAGAAAACATTGATCTTTTTATGTGTTAGGTATTTAAATACTGTTTGCTGGTCTGTCAATCAAATGTACCCAAAGGGGACGCTGACCAGCCTCCATGTCCACCTCTAAAGAGAAGCAGGTATCAGACTGATCATAATGCAATTCTCTCCTGTTATTTTTAACCATCAGCTAGAAAGCAAGGCTTGCTATGAGACCGTATCATTCACATTTATAATCCAAGCAACTTGGCAGGTTTTGACCACGGGGTTTAAGGAAGGAAAGTCACTCCAAATATTAATCCTCTTTTAACTAATGTTTCCTGAACACTTACTTAGTAATGATGAACACTATCTGAACACTTAGTATTTACCAGGCATTGTTGTAAGTACTCTATATGTATTTGTTCATTTACTCCTGTAGTAAACCCTTGGAGAGAGATTATTACCAATTCACAGATCAGAATAGAAAACAGAGAACTTACATAACTTGTTCAAGATCACCCAGCAAATAAATGACTCAAGTAGGATTTGAATCCCTCAGTCTCCATTAGAGCCTGTGTTCTTGTCCACTGCACTGAAGCTGCCCCTAATTCCATTTGGCACCTACTGACAAGGTAAGAAGACCACTGGCTTTTAATAAGTACCTTAGAAAGGTTTGTGGATTGATAAATGAATCAATATCTTAAAGGAACCTGCAATCTTACTAAGATATCCATCCATAGACAGACACGTAGTCTTTCATCCTCTTAGAAGTTTACGACCTGCCTCCTCTTTCAATTTAAGAGTTCCTAAAAGGTATTTATTTGCATATATACGATTGAATGCCACCGCATGTGTGATACAGAGTAAATGATGCATTAGAATTGAATCTCAGATTCAATACTGACTTCTTTCTCTCTTTTATATCCCCTCTCAATACACTCCATCAGCAAATCCTGCTGGCTTTTCCTTCAGAATACATCAGAATCCAAATTCCTGTCCCCACCTCCACTTCCACACCCTGCACGTCAACCACTTTGATGACCATAATAGTCTCCCTGGTTCCACCCATGGCCCCCTGACACATGGACTCAGCTAGCAGCCAGACGAATTCTAAAACTTCAGTCAGATCCCGTTACTCTTTAAGACAAAAATCCTCCCAAAAAGCCATTGCAGGTGGAGTAAAGGCCAAGGGCCTTACCTCACCTGCCAGAGTCCTGTGTGCTGGCCCCCCACACCCTCTCTCACCTGCCTCCAGCTGCAGTCCTTGCTCTTTCTGACCCACCAGCCTCCCCCCATTCCTCGAAAGCAACAAAAGCTCTTCAGCGCCTTTATGGCAGGTGCTCACTCTGCCTGGAGTATTTTCCCCAGGGCTATCTGGAGGCCCAACTCCCTCAATTCCTAGGAGTCTTCACTCAAGTATCTTTTTAAATGGGTTTACACCTACTTGAAACCATAATAGAGCCACCTACACCAAGCACTCCTAATTCCTTCTTAACCTTCTGCATTTTTGTGCCACAGCACTGACCACCACTGAATAGACAATATGGTGTGTTTGGTTTGTAACTTTTGCTGTTTACTATCTGTCTCTAACACTCTCTAACTTTCAGGACAGAAACAGTCTTAGTTTGCTATACATCCCACATATTAGTTCCTGGTTATAGAAGGTACCCAATAAATAGGTTGAACTGAAAAGAGAGAAACCACTGTGAATAAAGCTAAAGCACAGAGTCAGGGTGTGTGTTGCACCTAACAAGATTAAGTGGACATAGTTCATAGATAGGAGCAGAGAGTTTCCATTGGGAGGTATCTTCACTGCGGAGGTGGGGGGCAAATTAGATCTTGAATACTAAGGTAAGACTATAGACCCCATACAGTAAGATTAAACCATTGAGGACTTTGAGCAAGGAACCATGTTAGAAACAAGATTTTAATCTGATAACTATAGGGTAGCCCAAAAAAGATTTTTGCATTCCCTTTCATGGTCTTTGTATACAGCAGGACTCTAGAATTTCACTTAAATTCAAGGAGATAGGAGATAAGAAGACTGAACAGGAGACTGCAACAAGTTAGGCATGAGATAATAATTTAAGTCAAGGGGATGGAAACAGAAGGTAAGTTTTTTCCACATGAGATCACACTATAAACAGGTTATTAGAGACGAGAAAGGTAGAATGGAAGAGGAGTCCAAGAGTGAGACTGAACGACTATAAGAATGAAGACAGAGCAGAAGAAGTATAGGGTAGAAGAGTAGCATTCTAAGGAAGATGCAGAGCTCTGTTCGGGGGCACAGCGGCATGGTCCTGGAGGGAACCCCAGCCTGGGAGAGGAGGAAGGTCATACTCTGCAGGCGGGCCACGCCACGTGGCAGCTGTGTGAGAGTGCTCACAATACGTAACCGCTAGGACTCAAAGGGTTTTTGTTTGGTGTTGGGTTTGTTTTTTTGTTTTTCATAGAAGACAGAGATAAAACAGTTCACTGGGTTGCTCTAAGGATTAACTGGCAATGTCCACAGAAGTGCTTGCACATTTGTTGGTCATTATATGCGTGAATTGATGTCAAGGAAATCCTAAGTAGAAACCTCAAGAGTTTTAAAATTTCCAAACTACAGGTTGGCAAAGAGGTAAGACTGAAGATTAAAAACTTGGGATTCATCCACTTTTGTGTGATAACTGCAGTGTACTGACACATGAAATTTCCCAAGGGCAGACCTAGCTGCCCCCATACTGGAGAACACACAGCTGTGCACACAGAGGACGTCCAACAAGTAGTGTTCAAACACAACACACTCACCCTCTTCTATAGGTAAGTCTTTCAATTCCTCAGAGTCTTGTGCTTTCACAGAACTAGATTTCCACAGACTACACTCAAATAGAAAGTGGATGTTTTTTGTGGACAAGTATCCTGCTCCAATGAGCCATATCATCCAATTGAAAGTGACTGAGCTGCTGGGCCACACTGACGTGACTTGGTCCGCCATAAATAGTCCTCTGATTAAACGTTAGCTGTGTGAGTTGAACAACCTGCCTAACCTCTGAGCCTTCATTTTCTTGAGCGCCAAATGAGCTTATTACTTACTTGCTTCAAACACGGATGTGGGGCGTCAATTACAATGATGTCTAGAGACCACAGAACACCGTAGTTGGAATAGGTTACTTCTGATTTCAGCCTCCTCTACCTCACTGCATTTGGAAAACCAGCCAACACGGAAGCAGGAATGGTGAAACTCCACCACAACTTCATTGTCAAGAGTTAAAACTTCTATTGTCCCTGGAAGGATCAATTTTGCCTCACAATGAAAGACCTCAGCATCTGTGAGCAGTGAATGCTCTTTCTGTGAAGAATGCAGCTATATTAATTCTCTTCTCTCTACAGCTCAGAGCCTCAAGTTTGGAGGACATGGTATATCCCAGCAATCATTTGTGTATGGCAGATTTCCCCTGAAGAGAGCCGGTAAAGTTGTATGTGGTACAAGTAAACCAAACTTGCCACTAGATTCTTATAAAAATGTCTTCTATTTAAAATCCACTGGCCCATAATTTTAGTTTTCTAGTCTTCCCTTTCCCAAGACCTTTCACAAGTACAGTAAATTTAAAAAAAAAAAAAAAAAAAAAAAAAAAGCTTTCTTTATTCCTACCAGTCTCATAAATTTGTTACTAGCTCTTAAAAGCAGCATTCAGAAAAGAGGATAAACAATCCTTTTATCAGATGAATTTATTGATCATCTACTTTACAACAGCTCAAGAAATCCCCCTACCATCCTCCCCACTGGATAGGTCTCCAAACCTCTCCTTTTAAAAAACATGGTGACATGAATGTGACTGCTTTCACTGTTACTAATTCAAGACTTAGGACACATGATTAATTTTTCCAGGGGGATGAGAATCAGAGCTGGTTGCTTATTTTTCCCCTTTCAGGCCATCAAGCAGTTAGGTAGTCCCTAGAAAAACAAGCTCCTTCCCTGGAAGTGAGCAAAGACCTCTCCGTAATTACTGCAAATTTCTTCACCAGGAAATCTAGCTGGTGTCTAAAGCATCCAAGACAGCAGGCTCCATGCCTGACGGTACCAGACACTCGATTTCACCCCTAAAACAGTTTTGTTAGTGGAGTTGAAGAATGGAAGAGGAGAATCATCAAGAAGACCGTGTACCTCCTGGTTTCAAGGCCAAGGCAAGCAATTGGCTCTGATTCACCCTGAGCACCACTGACATGCAATGGTCAAGAAAATGATGCTGTTATGAAAACTTATGTTCGTTAAAATGCAAGGGAGGACAGCTGCTAGTGCAAGAAGCCGGACTCTCCTCGTTGGTACCTAGTAAGAAAAAGCAAAGAGTGACGCTCGCTACATCGCCTAATATAGAAATCCTACTGCATTTACTATTTATTGCAGAGATTCTTTATAACTGGGCTGATGGGGAAGGAAGGAAGGGCAATTGGGTTTTAAAAAAGATACGGGGATCGTCTATTTAAATCATATAAATCTCAGTCAATTCCAAAGAATCCTCACCCTGCTAAGTGAATAACAAAGGTCTCAAGTTTGACAATGGGGAGGGGGAAAAAAAAAAAATCACCCAAGAATGCTTTCCTTACATGTTGGCCATTCAAACAAAATCCTCCCAGGACCCAGACTTCTCTCTGCTTTGAAAACTAGATCAAAATATCTCCGTGCTGAACACAGTAAATAGAATTCACTTTAGAAGCACCCTCAAGAATGATGCAGCTGACGTGGCACGTCAGAGTTTGTAAGGCGACCAGAAAACTCCACCTCATCATCCAGCAGTTACTTCTTCTCATACACGTACATGACACAATCTTAAAAAGCTCTGTTACTATAACCCACACACCCTTCTCAGCCTTAGCTTCATCCTCTTTCAAAACAATTTCTAAGAATGAAGTACCAGATTAAAAAAAAAAAAAATTGAGGTGGTAGGGAGGGATTTTTCTGCTGAAAATCTCAATCACTAATGCCACTAAGATCACTGGTTCTTGCCAGAGTTCTTGTTTATTGTTGCTTTGTTTGTTTTGTCTTCCAAGCACAAGAATTTAAATTCCTAAGAAAGTGATGAAAAGTTGAGAAAAGAGATACAAACTTCAACAGGAAAAAAAAATCACGAAAGGAAATCTCTGCAAAACAGTTTCTAGATGGAAGGTGACCATGCAGCTTACAGTTTCCCTTAAATAAGCTGCTTGTATACAAGTTAGAACACTTGTTCCCAGAAGTTTCCCTGCTCAGACAACTTCAGCATGAATCCACAAGAAAATGCCTACATATGTAGATACCTATCTGTCAGAGTTGACACGCCTATCAACACAGTTCTATATAACGATAAACACCAAGCCGTGAACAGTGGCTGTCTATGGGTGGTACCATTACAGAAGACATTCATGTTTTTCTCTATGTTTATCCACATTTTCCAAATGTTCCAGAATGAAAATGTATTATAGCTGTATTCTCAAAAAGAGAATATTCAGCTACTCCAAGTGAAAAAAGAACTAATGTAGGAACCCCCCAGCCCCAATTCACCAACCCAGAGCCATGGCACTGGGCTTAGTCAAAGGAAATCTCCAGATTATCCCTCAATGCAAGCTGATGGGACACACAGTGTGGCTCCCTCAGCTCCAAAGGAACAGAAACCCAAACCTGAGGCCATTTACTGAGCAGAGGACAGGGAGCTCCCAGAATCAATAACAGACCTGCATGGAAATAAAAGTTCTGAGCAGGGTTAAGTTGAAATCATAATCTCATCACTTCCTTATTGGGTAGACTATTTAAGAAAGTATTATAAATCTGTAAAGTCTTTTAAAAATCTTTAAAATCTTACAAAATCTATAAATTATAAGTCTTAATTAAAAAAGGTAGGTCCTATTGCATTCCTCCTACTGTAAGCACACTGCTTATATAGTATAATGTATTGCTCAAAAATTAAGTGGCAATTCCACACTTTTTCTTGAGGAAGATTTTATTTTCTTAAATTTCCAAAGAACATGAAATTTTCTGTTGCATGAGGTTAATTGACCAGATTCTGAATATTCACCGAAGTTCACAATTATTCCCTTTAATGATGTACTGTACTTTGATTGCTAGGAAGATGGAAATTCTTCTTGCATTTCTATTATATAAAGCACAGTAATAAACGGCAGATATAAGACAATTTAGGATGTGTTCCTTTAAGAATTCAGTATTTCCATAGCCATAGTGGCTTATCCTACTAGAAGGTGAATGTTCATTATTTCCATTTTGCAGACGGTAGTGCTTTGATATGAGCAGTTGGACCTTAAGTGAGGAACACAGCAGAATTCATTCAATGGGTACTTACCAAATGCCAAGCACCATAGTAAGTGTTTTTGTGGTGTGGGCCTTAGGCTCTCAGTGAAACAGACTGAGGTTTAACGCAAGGGTCAAACTTTCTGCCAAGGGCCACACAGTAAACATTTGAGACGGGGTAGACCATATGGTCTCTGTCAGCACCACTCAGCTCTGCCACTGAAACACAAACGCAGTCGCAGACAATGTGTAAGGGGATGGGTATCGTTGTGTTCTAATAAAACTTAACTTACAAGAACAGGTAAGGGGATGGGAGAGCAGATGCGAGCGAGCCAGTGAGTGACAGTTTGGTGTGGCCAAACTAAATTTTACCTTATCCTACCTGCTTAACCTCAAGTGAGCTGTTCCAGCTCTGTAAGACCCTATTATCTGTAAAATGGTGGTAATAATCCTACCTAGAACCTAAACTTATTGTGATTTAAAAAATGTCAAGACATCAGTTAGCCCACTGATTCTCAGAACAGCTATGAGATCATTTTCTTTTTTCCTCCATTTCAGAAGTGAGAAAACAGAAGCAGTAAGAGTTAACAGCCACGATTCCAGATCTCATCATTATGTGGTGAGGATCAAACTCCGGTCCATTTCCAGGAGGTTTAACAACCTCTACCAGAGATGAAATACTATTGTGCAGACTTAGGGATCCCTTAAAATATGTTGCTTGCAAAGACTAAAAGCATAATGCTTCCACTCTAATACATAACCGAAGTCCAAAAACTCACTCAAGACACATCTACACGGAACTCCCATCACCACACAGAACAAGCTGTTCTTAAGAACTTATTAAAACCATAGTTTATGTCTAACGAAGCTTGCTGTATTATTTTAAGATCTGGGCACAAGCACATTCGTCTCCCTGTCTCTCTCTGAAACCACCGTGAGCGATTCTGGACACTGTAGTTCAACAGCATGCCTACAAAAGGTTCATTGTCACTCTATTCCTCTCACCTTGACCTTTGCCTTCTCTTCTCAAATTTCTAGAGCGTTCTCCTACATACTGCAGGTGTGTCAGTAGCCAATTATTTTTAAAAATCGAGGCAGGCTCTTCTCTCATGATGAAAATATACACTCGGGTAAAGCCAATTAATATTCTTTCATTTTAAATCAAACCTCCTGTGCCTGTCCATTTTTACACTCACCATTAGTTTATCTTGAGTTACAAGTGGTCTGGAAGGAGAAAGGCCAAATATGGAACACCTCAAGATGGGAAAAGCGGTGAGCATGTGGACAGGTCCTAAACTGGATTTCATACTGGTAGAGTCCTGCAAGAGGTTTGTAAGTCAAAAGTAGCTTCAAAATTACAAACCCAGCAGGACTGCACCTTCTCCAAGGAAAGCACGCATACACGTACGTACGTACGTACACACACACACACACACACACACACACACACGAGTTTCCCAACAAAGAGGAAAGGCTGAGCGGGTGAGCCACTCCCAGGGGTTTCCTGCCTGAGGGTGAAGCAACTTGGAAAGCTGTTCACTGACTCGCTGTCCCTGCCACATTCTTCTTTTCCTGAAAGCTCCTGCAGGGCTCTCTCCCAGGATGGCAGTCCACCCCAATGCCTCGGTTTCCCCTTCTCCAAACTGAAGTCCTGTCACCCTTATCCTGCCCTCTACTCCTGACGTATGCCCTTTGCAATTTGCTACGCCAGAAATACCAGTCTTTTGGCCCAAATCACTACCTCAAGCACCTCTACCCCAAATCAAAATCTCTTCCACCATCAAGACGGCAGGGCGCACCTCGATTGTTAAAAATAATAACAACCCTTTCACGGACCACTTCCATTGTTTGCACTCCTCCCTGGAGATACCTCTTACACAGAATCCCAATTACTTGTTCACATCAGTCTTCTGGGCTTTTGCAGGGCAGAGGCTTCCTTACTCACCTCTAAGTCACTTTATGCAGAATAGGACCTGACCCGTGGGTGAAGATCAAAATATAGTTGTTAAATGAATGAATAAATTAGCTCCTTTTTGAGCTAGCCTGGCATTAGCCCTAAATAATATACCATCCACATTACCAAGATCTACCACCACTTCAAGTCATTTACGGGCAAAATCATTGGTGTGATGCTAAAATTAACTGGGAGAAACCACCAGAAACCATGCTGAGGTCTGAAAGGCATGATGTGGAAATTAGAATTCATTTGGACGTTGAAAGGCTTGAAGCAGTTCTTGCTACAAAGTTCAATGTCTGTTTAACATGCAGATTCTATTAGAGCTCTTTATGAAGTTCATTGTATATTTCTCTTTTCTCACTTGTTATTTACTGATCCAAACACAACTGGCATAAATTATTCCAATGGCATGGGGGTGGGGAGGCTGTATAATTGCAATCAATCAATCAGGTTAAACAGCCAGAAGAATTCACTACTGCTGCTGCTGCTGGAGCCTCCTTGACCTTTCCCTCCCCATCAGCACAGGTGACCATCTATCCCCCCAGCAGCCTGCCTGACAAGGAACCTGTCTTGTTCTCCTTAATTGGGATAACACGTGCAAGTGGTTAGCACTGTGTCTGGCACAACACAGCTGATGGAGACTGGTGAGTTCCTTCTTCACTCATTCTCCTCCTCTTGTCCCCAGACCATGTTAATTCCTTCTCTCTTTGTAGTCTGGATTTGCCCATTTCCAAACCCATGCCTCTTGGCCAAAGCCAGCCTTAACACTATGCTGAGCAGGAGAACACCCTCATTCTGCGTTGCTGCTTTTCAGGAAAGGAAGAAGAGATCACCTCTCCCTTTCCAGCCTGAAATTAATCTCTCCAATACCCGTTGTGGTGCTGAAATTATTCCATTGGAGAATAACTCCACTTTTGCTTGAATTCTTTCACTCAGAGTTGCTTATTAAAATGCAAATGGCCCTGAGAAGAGTAACTATCAGTTAACAACACCTGATATGGACAAAAATGCCTCGTGGGTAGAGGCCTGGGCATGAAACGCTAACCAGGTATCCAGGTGGCATCAATTTCATGGAGGTAAAGGGGCTTAGAGAGGCAGGAAACAACTCTCACAATGTTGCCAATGGCCCCTTCTCTTTAGGTGACAACTGTCTAGTCAATGACAAACACCTTCTCAATCTTGGTTATACTTAGAGACAAGGAACTCTGGGTGAAAGCCCTTTGTTCAAAATGGGTCCTGCAGGAACTATTGCAACAGTATAGCCTGTGCTCACTGAACAGTAGTCCTTTAAGCTCCAGTCTCCCCATCCATCTTCTCTAAATATTAGTGAGATCATCGTTCTTGAACACAGCTACAGAAGTGCCAACCACATGGCCAAACTGTGACAAACTTGGAGGCTATGAGGACCTTGCTGAGTTTACTCCTTCCCAGTTACCCTTACTCACGATCACCTATCAACACAGGTGATTGCCACTGTATTTTGTGGTAAAATCCCATCAACTTCCATGGAAATTTCCTTTCCACCAACTCAAATATTCTCTAGCCTTTATTTAGAAGTTTAAAGTTCTCATAGTTATTATGGAGGGAGCATCTCTCTCTCTCTTTTTAAGACTCTCCACACTGCTTTTACTTTTCTGTGTGAAAAACAAAAAACAAAAAAGACAATTGTAATTGGAAAGAACTGTGGCATCTCCCAATCAAATCAATGATTTTACAGATGATTTCACTAAAACCCAGAGACATTACTGCAAAACTAAAGACAGCTTAAAATGGAGAAAGAGGTCTGAATTCTTTAAGTTTTGGTTCTTACCAAAATGTTTGCTTAACACAAAACTTCTCAAATATTTACTATATGGTTAGTGTTTTTGAAAACCCTGCTTTCCTACCCTTTGCCAAAAAATGATCGCCGATTACAAAGTTTTAAGTCAGCCATGTCATAAGCATTTAATGTAAGAAGTTAGGATACCTACCATTTTAAAATTCTAAATTATATTTTGAATTAACCACAGGTTTTATTTTCCTGCATACTTTAAGTTTTCATTACTAAAATTGTTTAATAACTCCCACCATTTAAATCTCACATAATGTTTTAAGAAGTAGGAAAATTCACCATTATAAAACCAGAGGATTACAGTTGGAAGGATCGAGACCCGTGACGTGCTGGTAAATATTTAACAACTCGTTGGGGACAGGAGGGCACCTAATTTGCAGCATTTTCCAATTTCCATAGTGCAAATACTTTGCCCAATTTCCAGTTACTAACATGAGGGCAGGGATCACAGGATGGGAAAGATGAGCATACAATCGATTCTCAAGGGCCCATGCAAGGCAGCACCAGCACATTCTGATAGGAGAGACCGGATAGGGCAGCCATTTCATTCCTCACCATTTCTTTCTTTAGAATCCACTGTATCCGCACAATGATGTAACACCCATGCATTATTATGTTTATACACTTACCTAGCAACTCTATTACAGAGGCTTTCAATCTTTTTTGGGTGTAAAACACAAACGTTCTACCTCAGGGCTCCCCCCATGAACACACGTTTTATATAGTTACACAAACATAACAAAAACAGAAGCCTCACAAAATAAATTTTACTTTCATTAAGTACAAAGCACTAAAATTCTCGATTCTTTTTTTTAATTCTGATCTTGATCCACTAAAATGGACTCTATCCCACTATTTGGGTAGAGCCTGCAAAATTGAAAACTAGTGCTGAAATAGACTAAGTTCACTGAAGATAGAACTATATGCCTTCAGCCTGTACCTATCCCTATGTCTAGTAGTAATTTTTGAGACCCAAGAAGGTTAAGTAACCGCCCAACAAGGCACCTGCCATCACTGATAAAAGACCCCCGAAAGCAAGCGATAAGTACATAGAATCGGGATATTCATGGCTTAAAACTGAAAGCTAGACCTCCTTCCAGGACAACCACCCCTTCACCAGAAATTGAAAGAGAACTAACCGCATTATTGATGAAAGTTTGGTCCTTCATTTTCTGTAGCCCTATGGCCAACCCTGCCCGTCTGCCCAGAAAAACTAGGCAAATCTGAGCAATCACCATTTCCCTATTATTAATAACATTCACCCCTCAAGAGTGTTGGAAAAGTACCCAGCTTTTTCACAAGAACATTTTCAACCTTGTAGGAATGGGAGCTACATAAATGCCGACTAGTATTACATAAAATATACATACTTCCATGTAACAAACGTTAACACCAGCTTTCTAATACCCAGAAGCCAAAGACTAAGTTGAAGAAAGTACTTACTCAGGAAAATAAAATCCGAGTCCATGGACTTTTCTCTTCAGGGTGTTCGTGCACCACATGCTTTTTTTTTTTTTTATAGGTGCTATTAAATGTACACTATAGTTTCAAGACAATCCAGATAAGCGTCTTCACTAAAATACACAACACCATTAATCATCTCAGTGACAGTGCTCCAATTTAACATCTTGGGGATTTCCTCCCCTTCTTCATCATTTATTTGCCAATATTTCCTTGTTATGAATATCCCCCTAGTGACTTTCCCTGGCAGTCACAGCTGTGCAGCCTACTGTGTCTACCTTGACTACAAATAACACAAATTCTTTAAAAAAAAAAAGAAAAAAGCCAGCCCTCGAGATGATACCTACAGCTCGAAAGACAGCCTTGCTGTGGACTGAATTCCTACTGACCTCATGCAGGCTCCTGGCTTTAAACTGACAAGCCTCCGCCTCTAGGCTGATAGTAATTTCAGACACGTGAAATTGGCTTAATTACAAATGAACAACAGTTGGCTGTTGGTCTCCAATTACTTGAATGGTCAACAGTCAACTGCTGCTTTCAGATGGTCCTTAAAGGATCCCCCTTCTGATACAGCAAAAGGCTTCTTCAAAGTATCCATGAATCACAACAAAGCCACAGAATCACTAGCAAGTTACAGAAACCTGACCACCGAGAGCCACAATAAGGATGACTCACAGAAAACAAGACGTTTAAAAAAATAATCAGTAACAATTTTGCATTATAAGTACACCAATTCTGTTGAAAACAATAACACTATCGAGGCAACAGAATATCAAGAAATAAAGCCAGAGAAAAATAAGTAGCAAAGATACAGAGAAGAGTCCCAGCTCCATCAGGTTTCCATTTTGTCTCCTTTTTAGAAAGCAGCCTTCACTGGCTCTAGAATTTGCTGATTGTAAAATGGAAACCATGAAAGAAAATTCAGGACAGCCAATGGGAGGAGTAAATGAAAGTAGAACTCACCAGCTTGTACTCAGAAAGGATTTTTAAGGAAAAAGAGTATTTTTTTTTTTCAAAAATGGAACTCCACTACAAAAGGAGAGTTTGAAGACAAAAAGCACACCAAAGTATATTTGCAAAGTCCACCCGGAAAG